>NW_015505237.1:3424933-3474901 GCF_001515645.1 Sinocyclocheilus grahami
ACTTGATCAGTTTTAGTAGTATTAAATAGATCATGTTAACATGTGATGATATGTGCGGCATGGATGCTGTAGTGTGGTTCTGCTGTCTCTTTAAGACGCTCTGGTTAATTCCGTGTAACTAGATGCGTTAGTTGAACCCTGTTTTGCTGCTGCTGCTGATGCTGCTCTGGATGTTGCAGTGTGTGAACGTGGAAATAAAGCAGCAACAGACATCCAGTCGCTTTTACACCCAGATAACCCAGGCTTTACATCAGGATTACCATCGGAAGATGCGCTATAATTAGCCTGGAGAAATCATCAGCATCGTCTGTTGTGATCTGACACACGCACTGGTTGGATTTGGGGTTTTATTACTGGAGGCACAAACTGAACATCGTCGAAACGGATAAATAAACGAGATGTCGTCGGAAAAACACGGTAAAAATGTCTATTTATGTATTTGGTCATACCACAGCTACTTAAATCAGTTCATGCAGCTGGGCGAATCTTTTCAATCAAAGGTATTTATTATAAAATAAAAGAGGCAATGCCATATTAAAACGCTATTATACGACCATTCATGAATATTGTTGTTAATCTTTTTTCTTTTCCCCCCTTTTTCATTGTTCATCCTTATTGCATCTATATATAGTCATATTTAGGCTGTGTGTCAAATCCTAGTGAGCTGCCTATCTAGGCATCATAATCGGCGCCTAGCCTTGTGTGCTGCAGTTTTGCCTGTTATAGTCTAATATGCTAAGCGTTTTGGGCTTCATATGTGCCTTTCGAAAAATTAAAACTAGCAGATGATCACCATACACGCTGTCTGTGTAGGCAGCTCGCTAGTATTTGAGACACAGCCGTCGTGTACGCTATTCTCGCAGGTATAGTGTCGTGTTTAACATATAGGCTGCATTAGAAACGGCTGTGTGGCGTTTCATTACACGAGAGAAGAGGCACATAGCAGTATGTGGTTTAAAGGGTGTTGTATGAGGCCCTATTTCAGGCATGAGGCCCCTTGGGTCCGTGATTCACCGCGCTGAGCGACGGAGGGCCCTAATCACTTGAAGCTGTAGCGTGATTTTCTGAAATAACGCAGACACATACGAACCTTTTGGATTAGCCTATCAGTAAACTTCCTTATGAAAAAAAGCTATTTCTGTGTGATGAGTGTGTAATCAGTGTCTTGCAATCTGTACAGTACTAATAATCTCTGTCAACTATCTAGACAAAGAATTAAAGTATATTAATGATTCATATTCATTGTTTAATATACCTAATCTGCACGATGTTAGAAAGAAAAGAGGACACAAATAGACAAGATTGTTTAAATATGCTCAGAAAAGTATGCATTAAATATGTATCCCTGTGTATTTCTCCCCCCTTAAAACTAATTAAATATGAATTGCAGTGCCTGAAACCCCCCTATACCAACTCTATATATGCTGCTGACATTGTGAAGGATTACATAATGATCTAGTCGTTTGCAGTACACATAGAAACAAACTCTCCTGGGCGACATAAACTGGTGTAAATCTCATTAAATCTTTATTGTAAAGGACTAGTCAAGGTTGAATACAAGTTAAGGAATAGTTTATTGTAGGGATGCACCGATATGAACATTTTGGCCGATACCGATAACCGATTATTCTTTATTTTTGAAAGCCGATAACCGATATGTTGGCCGATAAATCTATATCCAAATTGTTATATACTTTTTGAGAGCCTGATTACAAAAAAGGTCTCATCATTAAAAGCCACATCCCAAACACTTCAACATAAGCAGCCTAGTTTGAACGGTGTACGTTTTAAAAATATGTTTACTCTCCCATTACCAAATTTAGTCATAAAAAAGTCTTACAAATAAATAAAATAATGCATAAATAATGCAAACAAGTCACTGGACATCATTACACGTGTAAAGAATCAAAATGAATACGCCACAGATCAATAAAACAGAATAGCCTCTGCACGGACAATAATTAAATGATTTTAATTACTAAACCATACTGTTGATGAAAATAATAAGAGAACAATACAAGTGGTTGTTGTTATTAATAATATATCAATGATTTTGAAAAAGTAACAAATTAATACCACTGTTTTAAATAGCAGACGTTGAGCTGCGCGTGCGGAAGCTGAAGAGCTGAATGAACATTGTAAACTGAAGCGTTTTGCTGGCAGCTTATTTAACTCAAGGAAATGCATCCTGAGATTAATAGTAATACAAAATAAACATAATATTACAACTTATATATGTACAAAATGACGCAGTTATTGCATGCTATAGTCAGAATGTGTGATCCTGTTGTGGATGCGCTCTTCCCATAACAACGCGCTGAAACACGGCAACTAAACCCAAAGAATTCACAACGTTTATTATAATAATGTTCTCATTAGAATGTTATATACACAACATTCCCAATCATAGTTATTAATGTTGTGCACTGCTGTTTGAGCTGCGTGCGCTGAGCTAAAGACGATCACCGGTAAACTGAAGCGCTCTTTTAACTTAACCAAACGCATTCTATATGAGATAAATCAGATATACATCAAATAAACACAATATTACAACGTACAATTGCACAAAAGGCTGCAAACGAACAGCGCGCATCTGAAGTGTCTCTGAAGGAAATAATGCATTATTTATCGGCTTTAAGATATCGGCCAAATTTTCTTATCAGGCCGATACCGATAACAGAAAAAATGAGCATTTATCGGCCGATACCGATATGGTGGCCGATATATCGTGCATCCCTAGTTTATTGGAAATTTCTCTAAATGATAGAATGCATTGGTCGGGTTAAAAATTCCATTCATTTTTTCCGTAGGAAACTGAAACTGCCGCACTCTCTGAGGTTGTTAATCAATGTTATATGCTTTAGTTGAGACCATCAGTTATTATTTTAACTTATTTTTAAAGATTGTGTTTAAAAGCAAAATACCTGGTGAAAAACTACTTTTCCTCCAATTCTGCATAAACTCCACCAATCAGAGAGTCGTGGTGAGCAAATCACACCAAAATATTTCTGCAGGGAACGCTCTCAAAATACTCATAAATATCGGCACGGCTCTGATTCGGCTGTAGGTACGAGACAGCAGGCTGAGTGCCGTAGGTAATCACAGCGTGCCGATATTCAGCCATATCTCACGTCTACGAGTGTGATATTGCGCTTATACAACAGTTTGACGGCAAAAACATAAGAAACAACAACGGAGTGTCTTTAAAAGCCCTCTTTTGTGCAGAACTACTTCCTGCCGCCACATATTCAAATCTAAAGTAAATTTAACAGCTGAGCCCAAGCCTCTGTTACTAATTCCAAAACGTCACTTTAGAACTAGTAACGATAACGAAGGAACGTTGAGTTGCTTCATTAAAAGCTTATTGTACTAAAAGCCATGTATTATGTACAGTAGAGGATTATGAGAGAGGTTGACAGAGCGAGTGTGATTACCTGCATCTGATACAGCATTGATTCTTCAGATCAATCTCATATTCACAATAAAACAATGTCCGATAGTCTTGTACTCTCCTTTCATCGGTTAAGGGTGATTTCCGATGACAGCGCTGCTCAGTGCATTTGTTGGTTGCGTAAATAACTTCCGTTACAGCATTTATTTTTCCAATATAAAAGTCTTTACTGCTGACTCGTAAAAATTGTCTCTAATGGCAGAACAATGTTATTAATATCACCATCACGAACACACACACCGTTTCTCAATACTAAACACGAATAAGAAGATAACTATAACTATAACTGTAAATGTATTAGCGTCCACACCACCGAAAAGGTTCTGTTACGTTTAAGCACCAGCTGCAGTTTTGTCACCTACCACTTTAAATGTTTGAGATTTTTAAAGTCAGATGGATTCTGATTGGCTGTCAATGTTTTTATTGTTCATCAGCTTGAAAAAATCATCCTGATGGTGATTCCAACAATATTGTTCCTCTGTGTTGTTTTCGTTATAACGGTCGTGTAAACTTCCCTATTTTCATAGAATTAGAACTTTATCTTTATGGTTATAGGCAGGCTTTTTAAGTAAAATATGCAGCTTCTCTTGTGCTTATCGTCCTTGGTGTGAACGGGCCTTTGCTCTTATAAATATTTGTGGTGTGTGACTGTGTTTGTGTCATGGCTCAGGATTGGAGGAGGCAGCGGGAAGGCAGTCCATGTCTCAGCCGATGATGCAAATGGCTCCGCCTCCTTACCTCCCCGCCCAGGACCCCAACATGCCCCCACATCCTCCTCCACCTGGCTGTGCCCCACAGCCCAATTACCCCCCTCCCCCTCCCCCTCCTGGATCAGAGGGGTACCTGCAGGAAACCCAGTTCCACTGCGGCACCCTCGGGCCCCAGGGAGCTCCGAATGGATACCCGGTGCAGACGCACGGACCAGTGGGCACCGTCCCTCATCCACCAGTGGGCTATTTACATACAGGATACCCCCTCCAGCTGCAGCCCTGCACGGCCTACGTGCCCGTCTATCCCATAGGCACAGGGGTGAGTGGGGATTCATTTCAAAAGTTGTTTAAACTGCGCAGGATAATCCAGATGTATATAGCATGAGAGCGGGATACAACATACTACAGTAGTTAAACATAGGGAGATGAATGGTTCTGTTAACAGTAGGTATTTTGATGGTATTTTTTGAGTGTTATTATAGGCTTGCTCTTTAAATAAAGTATACAGATTCTCTTATACTTAGAAGATTATGTGAAATGTGATGTGACTCCTTTGTATCCCTGGAGGACAAATAACTTTCCAAGTTGGAAATATACCAGAGGAGATGATATGCTTGATATATCCAGAATATAACTCTTATCTGCCAATATTAGTGAATTTTTAAAAATGTATTAGTAAAACCTCGACATTTCTTGGCTGATATAGTAAATGTGTAATAGATATTTTCTTTTTAGGTTTAGATACCAGTAAAATTTCATGGTTCTCTGTACCAACTTTTTTACCATAGCAAAAACTAGTTCATCTCCAAATAAATTATTTAAGATTAGGGCTGCAATTTATTAAAAAAATTAATTTGTGATTATTTTGTCATACATTGCTATTCTGTTTTGAACTGCATTTTGAACTGTGATATTTTAATAATAAAAAAATGTGGTAATTAATAAAGAAAACTAAAAATGTTACTGTTATGATAATATTTTACACTACAATAGTAATGTTATAATACTAATAGTTATGTGTTCATTTCTTCACTTTCAAATGTTAAACCTTCAAGCTTTAATTTAGGTGGAAACTGATGTTTAGTAGACAGCATGTTTAGAAAGGTTTCTCATTACAAATCTTGTGAAAGGCTCATAAAATATTTGTTAATTATGCGAAAATAAATTGAACCGGCATACATGATAAATACATAGTGTTTAATCACGATTGATTTGATAATCGCGCTAAGGTATATTCTGATTTTGATTTTATTTCGATTGATTGTTCTGCCCTATTTCAGTTCCTGTGCTGCTAAATAAAAAATGTAAGGAATTTTCAAGGAAATAATGCCTGTCCAGTATTATATTGTCATGTCCAGTAAAGATATAGGAATTATGCATGGCCTTTCCTGTGTGTTTCTTTTCCTCAGGCGCAGCCTTACATGCCCAACGGTGCACCTCATCCAGGTGTTGCACCCGGCCAGATGGCCATGCATATGCCAAACGGCATTGCTCTTGTGGAGTCTCGTCGTCCTCCTCACGACTACCTGCCCATCGCCGTCCTCACCACCGTCTGCTGCTTCTGGCCTACAGGAATAATCGCCATCATCAAAGCCGTGCAGGTAACTGAGCCCAGGCCGAGCCCTGATGCTCTGATGCCAGCAGGGCTGAGATATGAATCAGCTCATGGATATCATTTCTGTTTCATGCTGGCTGTTCACACAAGTGAACTACTAAGAACTAAACACATGTTCATAAAACCATTAGGTAAACGGTTGCATTTAAGTCTGAAATATTATCTATGTTTACAAATGATTTACACACAATTCGACTTTTTACATCAAACGATTTAATTTTATTTAATTTAGTTAAATTTTTTGTTTTAATTTAATTTAAATAAAACTTTATATTATTATTTTATCAACTTTTTCTAGATTTTTACCAAAACATTTTTTGTCATAACTTTAAAGTTGTCCAAATGAAGTTCTTAGCAATGAATATTACTAATCAAAAATTAAGTTTTGATATATTTACGGTAGGACATTTACAAAATATTTTCATGGAACATTTTTTGATTTTTGACTTGATCTTTGGCATAAAAGAAAAATCGATAATTTTGACCCATTCAATATTTTTTTGGCTATTGCTACAAATATACCCCAGCAACTTAAGACTGGTTTTGTGCTCCAGGGTCACATATTTGTTTAGTGGTTGTTTGTAAATAATTTACACAGAATTTCATTCAGTTTGGTTGTTTTGACATCAAACAACTTAATTTAATGTACTAATTTAATTTCACACTTGCTTTGAGGCATTTTATTTGTATCCATTTTTTTCTAGATATCTACTAAATAGGATTCTTATGTGATATGTGTTTAGTGGTTACATTTCAAGGTGACAAACGATTCACATTTTCATTTGATCAATTTATTCGAGATATCTAGTAAATGTGATATTTTTGTCCTATTTGTTTTAGTGGCTGCTTTAATGTATTATCTCATTTACAATGATTTACACAGAATTCTGTTCAGTTAGAGGTTTTGTTAGCATCAAACAATTTAATTTAATTTAATATTTCAGATTTGGTGTGAACAGGTATTTTATCGATTTATTCGAGATATCTAGTAAATAGGATATTTTTTGTCTAGTGGCTGCATTTTAGTGTGACATTGTATTATCTAAGTTTACAATAATGTACACTGAATTCTGTCCAATTAGGGTTTTTCTCAGCATCAAACAATTTAACTGAATTTAATGTAATAATTTCAGATTTGGTGTGAACAGGTATTTTATCTATTTTCCTAGATATCTACTAAATAGAATCTCTTTGTTCAGGTGCGTACGGCTGTGGCTCGAGGCGATATGGTTACAGCAGAGATCGCCTCGCGCGAGGCACGTAACTTCTCCTTCATCAGTCTGGCGGTGGGAATCGCCTCCATCGTGCTCTGCACCATACTCACCGTTGTGGTCATCATCGCCTCTCAGCACCACGATGACGACTGGGAGCCCTAGAGAGCCCAGCGCGGGACGCACCTCCCATTCTGACCCCAGGCCATCATTCCAGTCGGTATTCTGCTTTTTCTGTCACACAGCACACTTCTGACGCTCAAGCCACCACATCCTAATCTGCAGTCCAAAATACGCTTTTACAGCCATTTGCCCATGTATTAGTTTGACGGTATGATAAATCCGAACGTGGGGAACACAGCGCATCTACCATGTTGTAAGCGGTGTACGCTCACTCTCTCATTAACCTACCTGAACACTTCCTGTTTCTCCTAAACAAAAGCCTGTGCCAGATCAGGAGTTAGAAATATAGCGTACTAAAGACTTGAGTCAGGTCAGGTGTGTTACCATTTGCTCTTGAAATTTGCCAAAAATTTTACTTTTTTGTATTACAAGAACATAATTTTGGTATATTTGTTTTTTGATGTTCAAAACATTTCATCTATTATTTGTGCCATTTATCTGTTTAGAAAGATATATATGTATTTCTTTGCAGGATGAACTGACAAATTTAGTTACTGAAAGTGTGGCTAAATTGTGTTTTCTGTACGCTAAGTATTGAAAAGTGTAAAATAATGTATTGAATAAGTCGAAAGACTAATAGATTATTGAAATAAGTTTCATTGTAGTAGAACTGGAATTTCACCTAAAGGAATTTCTGTTGTGTGGTTCAGAAGAGTGTATATCAGTATTGATTACTCAGTGGCTTCTTTTCTGAAACCCAAAGCCAGAAGTCTACTCTACGCAGTACACAAACACAGATGCAAATGCTTGGCCAATGCGTTGCTTGCATGCAGTTCTGTTGTACATATTTAAAGCTAGTGATGCTCATAATTAAAGTTTTAATTTAGCTGAAAACCGAAACCAAAAATCAAGTCTGGGTAATTAAATTTGGGTATTTGAACTCTTCAGCAACGAGCCTCCTTGCGATATTTTAGCTGAACAAATTTTACATTATGCTACTTTAGCATCATTTGTGGTTTACCTGTTTGTCTGTTGTATTTTATACACAAAATAAACACTGACACAGTCAACAGTCTTTTGAACATTTAGTTTAACTGCATTAAACAATTTTTGCACTATTAGTGGTGCAATTGACCCTTCGCAGGGAGTTTGATTGGCAGGTGATCTGACCAATCATAACAAAGAATCCGCTATTTTGACAAACAAATCAGACAGGAGAGTAGATTAACATTGGTGGATTTAAATTGAAAAATTGGTTATTGACGTCTTTCAGCGATTTAAATGAAATACCTTCTGATGTTCATTCATGTTTATTTCGTGCTTTAAAGGGGTCATATGATGTTGCTAAAAGTTTGCAACTTTACAGATCTTCTTTATGCACCAAGAGCTTGTAACACTCCAAAGAGAAAGGAAAAATTGAATTCGCATCATATGACCCATTTAAGTAAATATAAAAATACAATCGGTTCACATGCCGCTTAAACTGAGGCACTACAGCAGTGTCATGACACATTAAAGAGCCACAAAACTGTATTTGTTGTTTGAATTTCTTAAAAATTACACAATTTTAAAGCTGAGACTTTTTTTGCCCCAATGTCCAACATTGTTAACCGCAAAACCACATTCTGCATGAATGGCCCTTTATTGTGGTAGCTGACTATAAAAATCATGACAGTTTAACCAACTTTAACTAGCTCAGCAGGATCCTCAACAAACTGTTACTCTGCCATGACAGTAAACTGACCCCAGAAGAAGACAATTTATACTAATGTATAGCACAACACTGAGAATTGCAATGTGTAATTGCGTGTGATTATAAATTGCTGACAAGTTTACAATGCAGCAATATGTGAAAATAGCTAAAAGCATTTGTGTTCATGTACTTGCGTAGTGTATGTCTTGGGCCTAAGTGTTCCCAAGTGTCTTGTTTGCAAACCGGTCTCGAATCGATCCAGTTCAGAGGTGTTCAAAGAATGTATTCTAAGGTGAAATTATTACTTCATTACTGACTATTGTAAATTGGCTCTTCATTGAAGGAACACATGAGATTTGTGTGTTGTGAACTAGTGTATTATTTATTGTTTAAACCCTAAATTATTCATTTGTGAATTAAATTGATACTTCTATATTTATTGAAATATGTAATCATTGGTCTAACTGTTGTGCTGAAATATTTGGTTATCTTTCCTAGATAACAGTCAATCATCACAGATGATTGCTCAGCTGGCATATTTTGATGACGCATGTGATAATATGCACTTTTTAATGCTCAGTAAGCAAGTAGCTAGTTTGTCTCACTTCTTTTTGTAGATGAGAGTGTAACTTGCTTCAAATCTGACCTCACTGAAACTCCTCACATGCTGCTGTCAGTTAGCTGTAGTTTGTTAGGTAAATGCATTTAGCTCAATGGTTTGGTTGAATGAAAAGAATCAAACAATCCTAGAGTGGTCATATATACGTCTGAATACTTTCCGTACCCACTGTATATATATATATATATATATATATATATAGTACTGAAACATGGATGCAGTGTTTTAGATTTTTATTTTAGGACTCCAGTATGTGAATTAATCTCTTACTGCTTTAAAAATGCAACCATTTGTGCCATCCGCTGACTGTATAATCTGTAAAACTTTGTTTTCAAACGAGAGTTCACCCAAAAATGAAAAGTCTGTAATTTACTCACCCTCATGCCAGTCCAAAAACCTTTATGACTTTCTTTTTTCTATGGAGCATAAAAGGAGAAATAGACCACAATGTTGAATATTCCATAATCTGAGGCTGTTGAACTCCAAAAATGAACAAAAAACATTGTTTAAAAAATTGTCAAATATATTATTTGGCTTTACAAGATTTGTAATATAGTGCCCAAAATGTATTTTATTTTATTTTGTTTTGTTTTATTTTTTTATTTTATTTCATTTTATTTTATTAATAAAATCTGCTATATGTTGTGTTCTATGAAAGAAAGAAAGTCATAAAGATTTTGAACAACATGGAAATAAAGGTAATGCCAGAATTTTCATATTTGGATTGATTCAGTGGATGATCTTTTCATTTATGTATAAAGCTTTAGGATTTCTACATTTCTTGCTTGACAGTCGTGCCGAGAGTAAAATGAGCTTCATTGTTTCAGTGAAATACTAGAAAAGAGAACAGCCAATTTTGATAAACAAGTGTCCAAATGTGAAAGACGGGAGAAAATCATCTTTTGCATCCATTTTGAGCACACACTTTCTGTCCTCTACTGCCATGTCACGCAATTAAAAAGTATTTATTTTGCTTGTGTAATTTGAACTGCGTCATATCGTTCTTTTCCTGCTCGCTTTAATCGATTTCTCGATCTATTTTTGAACAAATGACTTGCAGCATATTGCAAGTGTTTCGCTGAACTGTTTGTTGAATGACTTCTGGTGTATGGTTTATAACTGTTAGAGGTGTGATTGCACATGGTCATGTTTATATGGGCTACGTCTAAAAATATGACCCTCATTTTCTAACTAAGAGAGCATAGTGTCAACAGAAATCCTGTCTGTTAATAAGACAAACATGTCGGATACATTTCATTTTGGTGTTTTAAAGTTGTGCAAACACTGTACAGTTGATGTGAACCTAGCTCCTGTTTATAATTAGCCCAGCAATATGCTTTTTCACACAGTTGTGATATAAAGCAAATGCTTTATTGTTATAAACATGGCCGCTGAGATCTGATTGCCTATAGTTACTGCACACGGTTTCTCTAAGCTTGTAAATGCGGTAGGTTTATTGAATTTTTCTTTCCTTTGATTTTGGACGTGAATTGTGACTCTTTTCGTGAGATTTGCCCTCTTAATGAGACCAAGCATTGATTTGCTGTGTATGAATCCAGTGATTTGCATTAAAGAGGAGTACCTGGTTGTGCAAGAATCGATTGCGTTGTGTTTTCTCTGCTTCTGTCTCTCTCGCGTTTGGCCTTTCTCTTTGTCTCAGAGGTGCTATTAATAGTTGCCCTGTTTTTTCCTCTAATCTCTGAATCTTTTCCCCTTGTGTCACTGGAGCTATAGTGTATCTCCACATCACATCACTGATAAACTGATAGGAGGGCGCCAGTGCTTCTTAAAATCCTCTCATTTACATATTGTATCTATTGCGTGGTGTACAGTAATATCCCAGGGGCTGCAGCTCTTCTCAATCTGTGAGCGCATCTGTCGCCCTGTGGATCAAATTCAATATGACGCTCGGCCATAACAGTGAGGGAGTGAAGATAGCTATCAGAAAGCATCGGCACAGGACAGAAAATGCCAAATGCACTTTTTGCAGAAAGTTATGATTCATTTATTTCATGAGTGAGAGTGTCCAATAGAAGATGGGTTACAGAGAAAAAGTGAGTAGTATTATGTTGGCCATGTGAGTCTTCATCTCATGTTACTTTATGTTTTAAACTATTCATTTATTTTGTGGTAAAATGAGGAAATGATTATTATGTTCATCTTTTGGATTGTTCTGTATTGTAAGCAAAGTTTATTACCATGATTTGTTTCTGAAATTTTAATTTTGAGCTCTCATTTTAGTCTAATGGATATAGACTCTAAATTGTAGTCATTGTATTACATAAAAAATTTACTATAATGCAGTGGGGGGGGGGGGGGGGGTTTTTTTTGGATTTTTTTTTTCAAAAGGTTTTTTAAAAATTTGCAGAAGCGGGGGGGGGGGGGGGGGGGTTGTTTTTTGCAGTTTTTATTTCACAATGGTTCTGTAAACAGTAATATTGTTGATAATTAAAACTAGAACAATAAAAAGTTTTTGTTTGAAATTAATTGCAAATAAACCTAAAATATTAGATGGGAAAACAAAAAGTTGCATGTACTAAAATTACTAAAACGAATAAATATGAATTAGCACTAATATTAAAGTGATGCTATTAAATATAATAATATAGTGCTGTTCATTATATGAAAGTGTATAAATACTAATACTACTACTACTACTACTACAAATAAATGCTGTAATAGTGTATAAATAATACTAAAATGACACTGCCTAAAATAGTCTTCTTCATTTTTACAATGGGATTTCTCATGTGTATCTTTTGATTTTGGGGTGAAATATGCCCTGGGTGTGTTCTTTGTGAATTTCATCCAAAATGGAAAGTGGTGAGAGAGAAGAGAGATGAATGGAGTTAGAAGAAGGAAGCAGGCCAGATCACAGATGGTCGTTTAGCCTCCCGAAGAGACCCATCGTTTCAGTAATCATTTAACACCGCAGGCCTGCCGTCTTCCTCAACACAGTTTTGTCTCCTCTGCTCTGACCCTCACGCCGTGTGTTGTGTCGCCTATGTACTCACCCAGCAATCACCTCCACAGCTCCATCAAGGCTGATTAACACCCTGTGTTGGTGGGCTACATCTGGTGTACACGTCCCTCACAGCGCTGTGCTGTTTGGAGCCGCTGTGCTCTGTTGGTTAGGATTGCATACCCAAGTGCTATTTGTGCCCAGCTTTGAGCAGTGCAGTGTAGATTCACTGACTCGCTGCTTGATTCATGTTGACACCCTTACTGTCATTTCCTATCTCTGCCACACTGGCTCTCTCCGCTCTCCCTGCACTGTCCTCCCCTCACCAGACTTACGTAAGACCCGCGCTTTACACAGTGTCCTAACTAGACACGACAAGTTTCCAGTGACAAGTCATTTCTCTGTTCGCACGGAAAGTGAAAAAGCAGCAAAATCACATATTTCATGTTTAACGACTGCTTGTGCTCACTGCAGATTAAGATAACAAATCAAAAATGGCCCTTACTTTCAAAAACATGCTCCTGGTCATTTTGTGAATGATTTGTCAGTGCACATTATTCAAAACAAACAAAAATGTTTGCCTTTTAAAATTTTCCATCAATATGTAAATAACTTTCTCCGCCTCTTAAACAACTTTCCTATTTGGCTGACATCATCAGTCCCTCTTATTTTTAGCCCCACCCCTCCAACTACTTTGTATACAGAGACACTTTTCACTATCCAATCAATTAGCGAATGTGTTAACTAACAATAACAGAATGCTTCACTCATCTTTAGGAAGATGTTTCTTAAGATTTGGAGAAGTTTAGCATTACATCACTTGCCCACCAATGGATCCTCTGCAGTGAATGGGTGCCGTCAGAGTGAGAGTCCAAACAGCTGATAAAAACATCACAATAATCCACAAGTAATCCACACCATTCCAGTCCATCAGTTTTATAAGAAAAAATCCATCATTAAGACATTTTTAACTTCAGATCATTGCTTCCAGCTAAAATACAAGTCCTCTGTCCATAAAATTGTTTTCTCCATCTGAATCAGGAGAGAAATATGCACAGATCAAGTACCATTTACAAGCCAAACAGACCAAAACAGTTCTAAATATGTCGGTGGTTTTTTATGTGACAGAAAAACAGAAGATGGACTTTTCTCTGGAGGAAGTGTTATAATAGATAGAAAACCCGCAGCGTTTTGCTTCACAAGAGGTTAATTGATGGACTGGAGTGGTGTGGATTTCTTGTGGATTATTGTGATGTATTTATCAGCTGTTTGGACTCTCATTCTGATGGCACCCATTCACTGCAGAGGATCCACTGGTGTGCAAGCAATGTAATGCTACATTTCTCCAAATCTGTTCTGATGAACAAACAAACTCATCGACATCTTGGATGGCCTGAGGGTGAATACATTTTCAACTAATTTTCAATTTTTGGGTTAACTTTTTCCTTAAATAATATTAACAGATACAACTTTTGATTTTAATAATGTATTACTAAATGTTGAAATGAATTAATGAGATTAATAAATGATTAAGAAGTATTTTTCATGTTAAATAACATAGTTAACTAATATATTCTTGGCAAACATGGTAAGCAGTTTTTGGCTGTCTGCTATGGAGGGGCTCAGGGAGGATGTTCTACTCGAGCTCTGATTTGCCTATTGATGATTACATTGGCAAAACACACGGAGGAGAAACACAAGAAGGAGAAGGGGAGGAGGAATGCCGAAAGAACTGACATCGTGAAGAATTAAGAGGCTGCTTTTATATCCTGGAAATAATTAGAAATTAGATGGGCGTACTCCTCCTGTATGTACTGTATGTTTACAGTTTTTTTTAAATTGGTTTGGTACCATTTTCACAAGTGAGGTGTACAATTTCAAATCTCTTAAACTGATCACACTTGTAACACCACTAGTCATTCTTTCAAAACCTGATCTCATGATTTCATTGTAGTTGTACATATTTTCATGCCACATAATCATTGTTTCAGAACACAAGATCATCGTGATATGTATTGAGAACATTTGGTTTAATCACCAAAACACAACAGTAACATCTTCTTTCAAGTTAGTACTTTTAACAGTCGGTTCATTCAAGAGCAAGCAATGCAAGATTCATGTTTCAAATCACCTTTGTTGCTGAAATACAGTGAAACAGGCAATAACTGTCATGTTAGAAAATACACTTACGTTACCTAACTTGCATATCTCACATAAAATCAATAATGTCTTTACCATGGTAATGCTTCTGTATACAGTATCACGTGGCATAATGTAATATAAAATGCTGTATTTGATGCCATCTGTCTATTGAATCTATAGATGCATCAAATGATTCACTGATTAACCATTAAAATGAGTTAGATTAAATAATAGACTACTGCATTAAACTGAATGAGAAGTCATGCAAATGAAACGTTTGATCGTAAGAGCTTCATGAAAGGCAGTTACTGTGAAACACTTATTTTGTGTAGTGAGAAGGATATTTTGTGATTGTGTGTATTGTACTAAAACAATGGAAAATATGCTGAAATGTTTGAAAAAAGTGCACTTTTGATGATTTGTTGTGAGATTAGTACTAAGAGTTTTGAAAATGTACCACTTGCTTGTGAAAGTAGTACCAAACCAATTTTAAAAAACTGTAATAACTTTATAACTACAAATTGTTGTACAAAGGTACCGATACCGAAAGGTACCGAAGGTTCCGATAAACTCAAGTCCTTTGACCATCCTAAATTTGTGCTTGGTTCAATATCCTGTATCATCTGGAAATGTGCAAAAATCCATGTTGATAAATGTTGAGGTGATCACTTTTTATCACTTTATCGCTTTGTACCTGGTTGAGAGGGTGTAATCAGAATCTCATAAAGATCAAGTCATGAATAAAAAAAACTAAATACAGCTATGTTGAGCAAGGTTTTGGATCAGTGCGACTGATGTCTTGTCAGTTTGTCTGGTTAATACAAGAACTGTCACTTCATTCTTTCACACATGGAGAGCATATGGTATAAATAGAGAACCACAAGTCAGGAAACAAAAATATATTTCAGTACACAGATGAAATCATAACAGTTTCAAGAGCAGCAGGAACAGTCTGTGACTATATCATAACTGACAGCAAAACAATCATCCCAGAGAAATGGATGACTAATACTTTTGAATGTGAGATTTGATAGTCATTATAGTCTGTCTACCGCAGGACCTTCAGCTCCACGTACTCGCACAGACACAGACAGGAAGTGGAATGATTTTTCCCTGCACCTGTAGGCCGCTGGGGAGGAGCAGGAAGCTTGTTTGAGACCAGCAGTCTGACATAAAGTGCACTGTAGGTCATCAGGAGCTGCTGAGCAATCACCTGAAGAAAACAGTTGCACATTCTTTACTTGAATTGCTATAAGATTCAACTGAAGACTCAAATAAAATTCTCGTTTTGACCATTTTTTCCCCCTATAAGAATAATTAAGTTGCATTTAATTAATAAACATTTATTTTAATCAACTTCAGTAATCTAGGTGACTTTATTGCACAAATGAAAGAGAGGAGTCTTGTTGCCTAGTCTCCTATGATGCACAAACTAACCAATCAGAATGGTTATGCAACGATGGAACATCATTTCCATATAAATAAACAAATACATTATAGGAGGAGGTCTGCTAAACCTTCAGATGACCTGCCTGATTTGTCCAATTCATTTTCCTATAATGACAGTTGTTGGTTTGGTGATGGGAAATATTATTATGCAGCCTTAATGATCAAGGATTTTCTAATATATTAGAAAAAAATATGGTAAAGTACTATAATCTTCTATTGTTACCATGTGTTGTATTTGATGGGTGAATTTTCATTTCATTTCAACTTTAATTTATGGCCACAATATATTGCCTCAACAAGCACCACAAACTAATGATGTCTAGGAAGGTCAAGACGTAATGTAACATGTACAATATTCATAATATAATTCCATAATTCTAAAAAACATATGTCATTCAAATGAGATCTCTCACTCAGAAAGGAAACTCAGACGAAGGCTTCAAACTTCAAACAAGCCAAAAAAATATATATTAAAAAAGAGCATGATGGCAAACCTTTGGTCAGGGCCCAGCTTGTCTCAGTCGATGCTTTCGGCACAGTGCACTGCCTGTTTAAGAACAGGAAACACAACACTTGCAGTCAACTTCTCTTTTTAGAGTTTCGTATACAAGAAAGTAAGGAAGATGTTAGGTTTCTCAACAATAAAGAAACAAGACAGCATTTCTTAACTTTTTTTTTTTTTTTTAATTCTGTATGTTCATCCGAGTTATTGTAAGAGGCTGCAAGCAGTGTTTTTACATAATATGCATGAATATGCATTAACCTTTGCATATATTATAGAGAAAATGCTTTTAATGTTTCACCGTTGTGACCCAGGGAACTCAAATCATGATGGTTTTACAGCAATTTCAACAAACCTGTAAGCACAGCAACTGACACGATAGCATTCACAGCTGACTCCACTGCAGCCTGCAAGCTGAAGAAAATGATAGACACATAGATATTATACAGCATGTGTCTATGAAAATGATCCCTCCATCTCATTCTCACTCACCTTTGCTAGTTTCTGAATACAGCAAACATGTTTAACTGCTGAAGAACAGAGTGTGAATGTGACAGCAAATCCATCTCTTCATTTCTCGCATTGTGTCTGCCTCAGTTTCTTCTCAGTCATGCCTGCTGTTGCCACAACCTTCGCTCCTTCTTTTTTCTTGTTAGGCCCCTCCCACTGTTTTAACTGTCACTTATGTGTCTCTTTATATTTGCTTTGTCTTTCTCCTTTTTCCCTATCAGGCTCCTCTCGTGGTCTTGTAAGCTCTCTCTTTCTCGTTCAGTCCCTGTGAGTGTGTCTTCCTCCTTTATGTGAATGCAAAACTGATTTGAAACCCTCCCCCTCGTGCTCTTCCTCTATCTATCTCTTTAGTTTGTGTAGTTTCTTTTTCTCTCAGCTTGTGACTCAGCTCAGTCTGAACACATGACTGCAGGAATGTACACACACAATTTCACAGGCCCATGGCGAAATATGTGTGTGCTTGAGCCCAGGAAAGAGAAAGAGACAGGAGATAATAATGTTATGGTCTCTCTACGTGTATTTACTGTGGCCAAAACTGGTGCTGGTCATTGAGTTTGTAGAAAATAAACAAAACAGGTTTTGAGTCAAAAGTCCAGCTGCACTGTTTTCTAGGAGTGGCTTAGTGTGTTGGTTTTATACACCTGGTAGATGTGTTAAATTGGGGTTTCTTTTCGGGTGAATTCTGTCCTCCCAACTAAAATGTCAATTTCATCATATTTTTATAATGTCTGTCGGATTTTTTAATAATTTTTTTATTTTATTTTGTTGGCTAAGACTTTAAGGCCAGGGGGAAGAAAATGTAAAAACAAAAAGCATGAAAATAAAATTGGCAGTACACTCATATACTGTATGGCAATACATATAGTGTACTTAGTAAAATAACATCTGTTTTGTCAAGCTGTTTGTCAGGATGTACTTTTATTCATGAACAAAAATCATAATCTTACAGATAGCTTACAGATAGCTTCCCAAAGGCTAAAGAGGTTCTGTTTTTAAATTATGAAAGACATTTATGTGTGTAATAACGGCACCTTTTGTGAAATGGACAGAGTTATCTTCCCTCAAAATTTCATCTAGCAAATTGTGAACAGAATTAGAATCTCTGCTGCTATATAATCCAGCACACTTAGAAGATACTACATCAATCATAGGTTTAGAGCTCCATATGAACACATACAGTACTGATTAATCAACTTTAATCAAGTAAAATATGATCATAGACTCTGATACAGACAGCTCTTGGCACTGGACTGAACACCTGTGCCCATAAACATGTGTCTATGCCTGGCTGCTCATTCACTGACTCCACCTGCTGGAAACAAAAGTGACCACAAGAGTACACAAGAACACTTGGACTTCATTTATACTCCAAAATGCCTCAGAAACGCAAAGTTTTTTACTTTATTTTTTCTATTAGGAGAAATCAAATGAGTGTAGACATTGTTCCGTAAAAAATATTACATATAATCTTATATAATGCATTATAGCCTATTATAAATATAATATAGGCTGTATAAATATACAAAAGTGAAAAATAAAAACCGACCGAGTCTACAAAGATCACGCCATTACATTTAAAACAATAATCGTTTTAAGATAATTTAATAAATGAAATATCATATTTATTCTAATAACATATTTCCCACTTCCGGCCTATTTTGTTCTTGCATGTGACTCAGACGGTGGCGGTCACGTGACTGTCTGGTTAAGGATGTGAGTCGTGTGTGGCTGCCATGTAGATTCGCCAGGATTCACAAGTCTTATTAAAGGAAATAAATACCTTAATCGGGAAATTGTCGCTTCTTGTTTGCTTATTGCAGGCATATCTGCGCTGTTGTCGCTGTCTTTTATTATTTCAATGGATTGTATTCGACAGTTTGGAGTTGTACTTGTAATCGCGGTGCTGTCCGGCGCGCGTGCAGAAGAGCTTCAGGTAAATACATGAATTCTGTCACATGATATTGTCCTGGTCTGTCCTCAAACTGCAATTTTTTGTTATTATTAGTGCTTTTAAAGACATGCTGGTACTGTGTTTGACTGTAACGTGTATATGCGGAATGAAGTGTGTAATTGAACTAAAGTTTTATGATGCAAGTGATGCCTCACTACAAGTATTTTGTGGGTTTTCACCAAAAGAATACAGTGCACTGACTGACCTGTTGTGCTAGTTAACAGGTCTTATTAAAAATCATTATATTTACGTATTTACATCTTCCCTTGCTTTTTTGTGTTTTTATACCCCAGTGAAAAGTACATTTCAAACAATCAGTCACATGCACATTAACCTGTACCAGCTAAGCTTATTTGTCATGTACGCATTCTTACAGAGATACTGCGAAAGAACCAGTAAAGTAGTCTATTTTATAGGGTTTATTTAATTAATTAATTTATCCATGCTCGTATATTATTTTTATTATTAGTTTAATCATATTTATCTTCATATTACAGTCAAATGCTTTTTTTTTGTCCTAGAATAATTTGCACTGATTAAACGTGTTGATGCATAGTTTTTTAAAAACATATATATTTTATAGATCTCTCATAAGTCAATTCTTTGTTCCTTTGTTTTACTGTTGTAATTCCCCACAGATTGACCCACTGATATACGAGGAGCAGTTGCTATGGGTCGGCGGTGGAGCCGGTCAGGTCAGCACTTACAGGATCCCTCTGCTAACCTTCACCACGCGCGGAAGTCTGCTGGCGTTCTCTGAGGCCAGGAAAATGTCTTCCGGTGACATCGGCGCAAAGTTCATCGCACTGAGACGCTCCACAGACAAAGGTGGGCCATCCACCTTCACTTCAGTCATAAATGGCTACTTTAGATGAAACTGACTTGCGATCTCTTTCGTGTATCTCTCAGGAGCCGCACGCATTCTTAGAGATACTGCGAAAGAACCAGTAAAGTAGTCTATTTTATAGGGTTTATTTAATTAATTAATTTATCCATGCTCGTATATTATTTTTATTATTAGTTTAATCATATTTATCTTCATATTACAGTCAAATGCTTTTTTTTTGTCCTAGAATAATTTGCACTGATTAAACGTGTTGACGCATAGTTTTTTAAAAACATATATATTTTATAGATCTCTCATAAGTCAATTCTTTGTTCCTTTGTTTTACTGTTGCAATTCCCCACAGATTGACCCACTGATATACGAGGAGCAGTTGCTATGGATTGGCGGTGGAGCCGGTCAGGTCAGCACTTACAGGATCCCTCTGCTAACCTTCACCACGCGCGGAAGTCTGCTGGCGTTCTCTGAGGCCAGGAAAATGTCTTCCGGTGACATCGGCGCAAAGTTCATCGCACTGAGACGCTCCACAGACAAAGGTGGGCCATCCACCTTCACTTCAGTCATAAATGGCTACTTTAGATGAAACTGACTTGCGATCTCTTTCGTGTATCTCTCAGGAGCCATCTGGTCTCCCACCTCATTCATAGTGGATGATGGTGCTCTAGAAGATGGGTTGAATCTAGGTTCGGTTGTTGTGGATGAAGAGACTGGTGCTGTGATACTCATCTACTCGTTGTGTTTCCACCGTTACCACTGCGACCCCTCCAGCACCATGATGGTGCAGAGCTTGGATGACGGGTTCACCTGGAGCGCCCCACGAAACCTCTCCGTTGAGCTGGGGGTGAAGAGCTTTGCTCCAGGGCCTGGCTTCGGCATACAGGTGTGGTTAGCGTTGTCTCCTTTCTGTTCCTCCTTCAGGGGAAAACTAAAGCATGGTTTATGACTTCCTGTTGTTTATGATGCTGTTGTGACTTCTTGGGTTATATAAAACTACATTTTATTGTCTATGTGGTTAAGTGTTGGCTTATAAAGGAGAACAAAAAAGCTGACATGGTACTTTTCCAGCCCTTTTCACGTGCTTTTAGTCCATCATGTGCCTGTGTTCACAGAAACGGTATGCTCCCAATGTGGGCCGTCTGGTGGTGTGTGGCCACGGATCCATCGCTGGTGACGGGGTCTTCTGCATCCTGAGTGATGATCATGGTAAATCCTGGAGATATGGAGCTGCCCTGAAGAGCATCCCTTACAACCAGCCTAAACAAGACCTGGACTTCGACCCAGATGAGTGTCAGGTGATATTAAACAACTCGATACACAGTGTGTAGCTATACTGAAGTGTTACTACAGTAGTCAACATTTGAAGTGGATGAAAAAAAGTTTATCATAGTATTTCTAAGACAAGATTGCATTTTGGTTTTAGGACAACTTTGATGAAAGGTTTTGATCCACTTCAAATGTTGACTAGTGTATATAATAATTAGTGGGTTTAATTGAATGTGGCCATTGCAGTGCTTTGAGTCATTTCTTGCATGTTAAGAAATACAATATGTCAGACTTTCTGCTACTGAGTGGCTCTTTGTGAGCCTTTGAAGCCCTGTAAGGCAGTGGTTCTTAAGCATGTTTTTACAGTGTAGGCTTGATATTAAACAGCTTGCGTCTAATTCACTTTCTATTTGACTTGACACACTCTCTCACATGCTTAACAGCCAGTGGAACTCGAGGACGGGAGTATAGTCATCAATGTGCGCAACCAGAACAACTACCACTGCCGCTGTCGAATAATAGTGCGGAGTTTGGACGGAGGTGAGACTCTTCCTGTGGAGGAGCTGGTGTTTGACAAAACACTGATCGACCCCGCCGTCGCAGCCGGAGCCCTGCAGAAACAAGGAGTGATGTACTTCACCAACCCCTCCAGCACTCAGCACAGTGAGGAAGAGCAATTCACAAAGCATTACTCAGAAATAACACAGTGAAAGCTTCATGGAAGATTAATTGTTTTTCGCTCGCACAGGGGTCAACCTAACTCTCCGCTGGTCCTTCTCTGATGGGAAGTCATGGGAAAAGGAGGCAGTCCAGATCTGGGCGGGGCCAAGCGGTTATTCGTCTATGACATCACTCAAGGGAGATTCGCCAGAGGACAGCAAATACATTTATGTCATTTACGAAAAAGGCCATAAAAATTACTGGGAGACCATCTCTTTTGTCAAAATCCATCTATACGGAGGGAAATAACATACAGGGGGAGGAGCCAAGAAGAAGGGATGTATAGGAATTTTAAAATTAACTTTTTTTTTTTTTTTGAGAAAGCCAAGGTATCATTCTGATGCAAAGTCATTTTAAAATTTCTTTACATTAAATCTGGTCTACACTATGAACTGTTTTATATGAATTTCACTCCAGAAAGAATCAAGGCATCCTGCTTCAGTGTGAGATTGATCTACACAGCAATATAATACAAAAACAACCATGATTTTACTCTCTGGTTTTTACCTGTCAGTGCACAAAACTTTCTGTATGTCTTGAAGTTCTCATAATTACTTTGTGCAGCTGGTGAGCTGCACATTGGTCGCACGTGTGTTTTTGGGACTATTTGATGGTTTTTAAACCGCCCAGGCACTGAATAACATTTTTTATTTTTGTGTTGTTTACAATAATGTAAATGAAGTAAATCTTCATGAAGCTACACCTACTTTTTAAAATGGTTGTTTCCTACTGTATAACAGTGATTGATTTGTAAGTCTTGAATTAATGTTTTGAATACAGAAATGTGATTTCATTTGAATTATCTTGAGGTGTTTCTCCAATCCCTGGTGTTGCTTAAATTAATGAAGGCCTCTAAAATGACTGATATAAACTGGAAGACTAAGGGTTTGAGACAATCAGCAATCAGTGTTTGTTCTCCAAATTATACAGCTGTGAAGTCAGAAAACCTCATTTGATATTGAGCTATGCCATTCATGTGCTTCAGGTTATATGGTTTTATTTACCCAGTCTGGCCTTTTTGTGGCCATAGATGTTGTACATTTAGATGTCAGATAATTATTTTGGTAACATCTTACTGTAAGTGAATTTTAAATAGTACATGCAAGTTTGTGTTAAAAGTCACCCAAAAGGCTTTCACTTAATTCAATTTCATACTAACACATTTGACTTTTCACTTGATTTGCCGGATTACACAGGGACACATTTTATTGTTCAATAAATTGTTCTATTTTGATACAGCAGCTCCTTGTTTCTTTTATTTCCAACCATTTCAAAGACAAATAAGAATACAGCTTTACCTGACATTATATTTTAGTAGGGCAGCATTTCTACTAATTAATCAGAGATGACCACTAGAAGGTTCTTAACACAAATGCACCATATTTAGTTACATGGTACATCACTCCGTCCACCTGTCCTCACACAATAACTCCTAGAGACTAAAAACATTCACACTTAAGAAAAACTGAAAAATACACAGGCGCAGTACTGTTCAAAAGTTACAGTTTTTGTCTCTTCTGCTCACCAAGGCTGCAGTTATTTAATTAAACATATTGCGGATATTGTAAAATATTATTAACATTTATGATAACTGTTTTCTTTCTGAATAGGATTTAAATTGTAATTTATTCCTGTGATGCAAAGCTGAATTACTGCAGTCTTCAGTGTCACATGATCCTTCAGAAATCAGTCTAATATGCTGATTTGCTGCTCAAGAAACATTCATTATTATCCATGTTGAAACCTGGGCTGCGTTCAGCCCCGACAAAACGGTGCAAAACGTTGCGCACCGGTTTGAGCTTGAACGTGCCCCTGTTGTGCTGCTTAAAATTTTTGTGGAAATCAAAATACATTGATCTGGTCAATTTGGTCCTTCACTGATGGGAAGTCAGATAAGTTTAAAGAACAACAAAAATGTGTAAGTAACATTACAAAACTTTACTTCCACTTTTGGTAAATAAATAAATAAATAGTAAGTATTCATTTCTTTCAACAACAAAAAAACGAAGAGGTTATTTAAGAGAGAACCTCTTCTATAAGGTCCCTACTGTCAGCACTGTCAGATATTAATGAAAACATTTGTAAAATTATGTAACGTCAACTCAGCCTTAATCCTGACAGACAACATTTGTTTTGTTTTGTGATTGTCACATTTTCTCTCACAGCCATGATATATCAACTGTCACACAAATATAAAGAAAGAAGTTTTAGATACATTTACTCATTTAAACAGATCATTTTAGTAGCTAAAGATCTTTGTCAATATTTACAATATTTGACTTCGTTTTATCTAATGGTGTGCATCTAGGTTAGTCAAGTGAAGTCTAAAGGTGCAGCTGATTGATTTGCATATCAATATGTGCCTTAGCGCTTATCTTATTAATGTCAGCTAAACCGGTCTGTTAAACCAGTTCTCTTGTCTTTTGTCATTCGTCGGCTGACTCCGTTGAGCGCTTGTGTGGACTTTAAATAGCCTTCTGGAAACATCACAGTAGATTGCACATGACTTGACATTACTTGCCGTCATGAATCAGGCTCTTTTGCGGATTTTGCTTCTTACGGTGTGGCGTGCGTTTGCGCGAAATGAAACGGTAGGCTATACGATTTTGTTTGATCAAAGTACGAACAAATATTCCAAGAATGAATCCACAATACAGCACATTAACTTTGCGAGGTAGCTGTACTTTACTTGACAAGGTGAGGTGGCTGGTTGTCACAAGACAAGAGGAAGTTTATGGGCTATATACACTCTTAAAAATAAAGGTGCTTCACGATGCCATAGAAGAACCTTTTTGTCTAAATGGTTCCATAAAGAACCTTTAACATCTGAAGAACCTTTCTGTTTCACAAAAGGTTCTTTGTGGCGAAAGAAGGTTCTTCAGATTATAAAAAGGTAAGAAAGAGATGGTTCTTTAAAGAACCTTTGACTGAATTGAAGCACCTTTATTTTTAAGAGTGTATCAGTAACTACCCTTACCAAAAAGTAGTATACTTCAAGTTTATTTTAGTAAGTATACTTAAGTAAAGTTCAAGTATATTTGTAAGTATACTTTATGTAGCAAGTATACAAATATCAGTGTACTAGTAGTATACTTGTGAGTGTACTATTTCAGTACTCCTTGGGACTAAATTGGCCCACTTTCTAGTATATAAAAGTATACTTTTAAGTATAGTTTAAGTATAACAGTAGTAAACTTTGAGTACACAACTAGTTTACAACAATATTTTTAGGTTGTACTGCAAGTATACTAAAAGTGAACTTATAGGTATTGTAAGGTCCGCGCACCTGGTCCAAGGAAGGTATCCAGTGGCGGATGAAGGTCTCTTGCGTGTTCGGTCTTTTCAGCGCGCAGAGTTATTCAAGTGCACCTCTACACTATTGACAATAGACATTGTACCTTTTTTGCCAGCGATATTGCACCAAAACTTTGGTAATGTGACTTTCGTGCCTTTAGACACATATGGTCTTTCTAAGCTTGGGTTGTGATGTACAGTATAATAGTACAAAAATTACCACAGTAGTACCAAATATTTTACATTAAATGATATGATACTAATGCACTCAATTTTTTTTAAATTAATGTTTAAACTATTTTTTATTTAATTAAAATGAAATGAATAGCTATTTAAGTGTAATATATAAACAAATTGTTTAAAATATATTTATTTAAATATGTGTGTTTTTGCTAAGTATAGCATTAGTTCGGTTAATACCAGCAAATGTAGCTAGTATGCTTTAAGGTTTAAAACGTATGAATTTTGTTTTGTATGTATGATTTGTAAATTCAATTTAACGCGTTGATCACATAATTTAATAGTTGTGTAACAGGTTGTTTGCAGTAAGGCGAGGATCTGGTAGCACACAGTGTATTTGTTAAATGAAACAAAACGCTTGTGATCACAAGGGAACTGAGAATAGCTAACCAACACTTTATCATGACAAGACAAATACTGAACTGAAAATCGGGGCTAAACATGCAGGCCATACAAAAACTAAAGTAGAAAAAAATGAGTAACCATGGAAACATAAGCACATACGTCAAAAAAAAAAAGGAAGCAAAGCAAACAGGGGGAAAAAACACAGATAAAACAAAACATACGCTGATTTCATTAATAGAGGCTGGTAGCACACAGTGTATTTGTTAAATGAAACAAAACACTTGTGATCACAAGGGAACTGAGAATAGCTAACCAACACTTTATCATGACAAGACAAATACTGAACTGAAAATCGGGGCTAAACATGCAGGCCATACAAAAACTAAAGTAGAAAAAAATGAGTAACCATGGAAACATAAGCACATACGTCAAAAAAAAAAGGAAGCAAAGCAAACAGGGGGAAAAAACACAGATAAAACAAAACATACGCTGATTTCATTAATAGAGGCTGTCTCAGATAACATGAATCCTCCCAACAAATGCTCAGCTGAAATATGTTTATGTTCTGGAATATTTATATAGAAACAGTTGGAGACCCGCACTTTGTGATGATCATTTGTCTATTAATACACAATTATTAGTTTTATATGCAGTTAATAAATTGTAGTGATTTCTGTTGTCTATCTACTGTATAAGTATAATATTTTAGCGTAATTGCCTCCCAAACCTTCCCAGCCTCAGATGTCCGATGGCTGAATGTCTGATGCAATGGCACACAAAATTGGAAATCAATTGGAAATCGTCGTCAGATTGGTTGAATTATACAGGATTTCCGGGAGACGTGTGTGTCGCGTTCTTTAACGTTCCACCTGAAAACAAAGATGCTGTGTTTCCAAACCCCCTCATGGAAGAAGAAATCCGGCGCTTATCAGGTTTAACTAAATGTTGGATTTTTAAAAGTATGTGAAATATTTGAAGTTTGCAGCATAGAATCTTTCAAATATGTCCAGGAGTTTTACACACCGGTCTGTTATTGTGGGGACATTTCCATGCCCCTAAACATGATGTGGCCCAACACGAAACATGATTGGTTGCTTTACCTGTCAGTCATATGGCCTCTTGCGGGTCTTGGCTATTGAAAGTGCCCATGGTTCCCAGACCTTCTGCCGTCAGTCTTAAGGTCTGGCTACGCGAGACTAACCAAACCTAGTCTGAGTGACATAAAAAGCACCCTATTATAGTTTTAGTTTTTTCTTGCCACTTAGCATTGGGTTTATCTGAAATAACTGATACCACAGACTGTGCAAAATACTCATTTCATTAAATGATTCTTCATGATCTCAGACTATGTATTTATCTAATGGTGCTTACAGAAACGTCATCCGCCTGCTGTTGGGCGTCTGGTGGTGTGTGGCCACGGCAGCATCGCTGGAGACGGATTGTTTTGCATCCTGAGTGATGATCATGGAAACACATGGAGATACGGAGCTGAACTGAAGAGCATTCCCTACAAGCAGCACAAAAACAACCTTGACTTTGAACCAGACGAGTGTCAGGTAGGAAGATGATTAACTTTTCACTATTCTGTTTTAGAAATGATTGTATTGGTGGTTGTGACACAGAAATATGGATCAGAAGAGTTTGTAAAATCTTCAGACTTCTGTCTTGTGTTTCCTCAAAGCCAGTGGAGCTGGATGACGGCAGCATCGTTATTAATGTGCGCAACAATAAAAACTACCACTGCCGCTGTCGCATGGTTGTACGCAGTCTGGATGGAGGAGAGTCTCTGCCGGTGGAGGAGCTGGTGTTTGATCACACACTGGAGGATCCTGCGGTCGCAGCTGGAGCTTTAGAGAAGGAAGGAGTGCTTTACTTCACCAACCCAGCCAGCACTAACAGCAGTGAGCATGATGATATCGGCGTTTCTCCATCCTGGTCATGGAGTACCACAGTACTGCACGTTATGGAGCTCTCCCTTTTAACACACCTCATTAGGGAGACCTCCAAAATGTGCAGTGCTGTAGTATTGTGAGAGAAAGATTTAGTAACAAACTACTTTCTTGTTCAGGTTTTCTGTGAACTCTGATTTATATACCCATTTACACATACCTTGATTCTATATTATTTCTCTCTGTTGTTTTGATTCTGATGTCTTTGGTTTTGTCTGTGCATTGAGAGAGCAGCATGTGTAATAGCTCCTTCATGCTTGTGGCTAAAAGCTACTTTAAATGTGGTGTTGTTTTCCTCAGGAGTGAACCTCACCCTTCGCTGGTCTCTGAATCGCGGTAAATCATGGGTGAAAGATACTCTGAAGATCTGGGCGGGGCCAAGTGGATACTCATGTATGACGTCACTTAAAGGCAATGAAACCGTGGATCATAAATACATCTATGTCATCTATGAGAAAGGCCAAAAAGACTCTATTGAGTCCGTCTCCTTTGTGAAAATTGACTTGTACAGCAACCGGTCACTGATGGGCTGATTCATTTTAGAGAGAAAAAGATCAAGTTGCTTACTTTTGAAAATCAGTATTTAGGTGAAGATGGCTTTCATTATTTGGTCAAATTAATTGTCTGCCTTGTCTCCTTATTTTTTTTTTTTTAAATAATGTTTTCATTTGTCTTACCACACCTGTCTATAATTTTGCTAAGTATTAATTTAGAAATATGGAAATACAGTGGCGTGCAAGCTTGTCTGAGGTTGTAGAACCTGATTTTTTAATATTGTATGCTTATCCTTTTATCTTGTTATATATGTATATTAAGTGAGCCTAATACAGCATTTTGTTGCCATGAAAGACACCTTTCATGGAAGGAATACACAGCCATTTATATATTGGCAGTTAAAAGCAAAATAAATAAAATGTAAAAATGTAAAATATATAATATAAAAATACTATGTGGAGAATTACAAGTGTGTGTTGGGGGGCTGGGGGGGGTGGTTCTATTAAAAAATTAAATAGCACTTTCTTCAATAATAAAAATCTAAAATAAAATACAAACATATGTATACATTTATTTTGGCATTTTGTTGTGTTTTTACTTTTTAACGTCAAAATGACTCTCTTCAAAACCCAGTCTCCAGATGGCTACAATAACCCAAACAACTACAGGAATTTGCAGCAAAAGAGAGTAGTTTTTATTTACATAATTCAACGAATGAGAATAACAAAAAAAGGAAAGGGGGGCAAGGTCAAAATAACAAACATAACGAAACTAACTCCTCTATAACCAACTAACTATGCTACAAAGAAAAGAAAAGAAAATACAGCAGCTAAACTAACTCATATCTAACATAACCAGGAGAAAAGAGGTAATGAAAAACAAAATGACACCCACCTTACTACTACTAGCCTCAACAAAGAAAAATAAAGGCATTTAATAACAAAGGCAAATCAATGTTCACATTAGACGACTCAAGTTAACATTCACTTCTCTCTTTGAAGTCTTAATCATAGATGTAATCAATGAGACAAAGGACAGGAGCTCTCAACACAATTGAGGTAAAGTTACACCAAATCACTAAACTAAAGGCTTCACCAACAACAGCAGGGGCCTGTACCATAATGGCAGTTGAACAAATTCAGAGTTACAGGATTAGTTTTGAGTTGAGAAAACCAAACCACACCAATCCGACTTTGTTGGTACCATGATGCTGATCATCAACTTTTTTTGCCAAAAATGTGTGACATCGGTGGCGAAAGGAAAGGAAAGGACGTGATGTGTGGCCAAGTATGGTGTCCTCTGCATTTGTGCTCTGCATTTAGCCCATCCAAGTGCACACACGCAGCAGTGAGTAGTGAACACACACACACACACACACACTGTGAACACACACTCGGAGCAGTGGGCAGCCAATTTCAATTGCCACACCCATTTCTGAATTTGTGGGTGTTTTCAAACAGCAGGGTGTTTCTCAATCATGCAATCAAAATGATCCCCCTTACCTAACCCCACCCCTAAACCTACCGTCACTATGACGTCAGCCAATCAGGAAACATGGTCTAAAAACGCCCCGATCTGGTAACTCCCATTACTTTCCTGCAGAGACCTATACTTGGTATCAATCAACAATCGTGGGAGCGGCCTTGCCTTGTGAGACGTCACACAGCCAAGAATCTGAGAACGGCTTGATTTGAGAAAGGAGTCAAGATTTCTGTGAATTATTTAAAAAAAAACACATGGTGGAATTTTATCATTATAGGGTGGATGTGTACACACACTGCCAACACACATTTATTTTCAAACAACATGTAAAAGTGAATTTTGCATGACCCCTTTAAGGCCAGGACACCGTACAGACCAGGGCGATTCTAGAATTTTCATTTTAGGGGGGCTCAGCCCCCAGTGAAGGTATAATAATAATAGCCTAATAATAAAATTTATAAATAAGATAAAAATATTTGATTAATAGGGGTTGTATACTAAACTTATTGCAGTATTCCACTGTATTGCATAGATAGGTATAACATTCACGTCTTCATGATCTCACACACACAAATTTACTGTACAAACACAACATTTTACTGTTTGCATTTCTAGTACCCTCCCCAGATAGCAAAATGACTCCTGAGCGAATCCGAATTACCTTCTTATTATTGAATTGTTGTTAATAAATATCACATTTGGAACTGATCAGTGCTCAAAAAATGCTGGGAAATCACTTCATGTAGCCCCACAAGAGTGATTACTGATAAACTGTCTGAAAAAAAAGAAAGTCACGTTTTAGAGAAGAAGAAAAAATCACCCACTGACTTTCAAAGCTGCTAACAACTTTCTACTTCGAGGATCTTGATAGAAATGTAGTGGAGTGAAAAGTACCATGTTTGTCTTTTGTTTTAGTAAAATATAATGATGACAAATCTGCTTAAGCTCACGCAGTTAGGATATGTTACATTTCGTTAATTAATTATTTACAGTCATTCATGTGACTGAAGTCAATTTTTAGGCTGTCAAAATGTAAAATCGACAACATCTAGTCTATAGATGGCAATGTCAAATGAATTATTCTAAAAACTAAATTAAGTGCATTTTGCTTAAAACAAGTACAATTATCTGCCAGTGGGGTAAGTAAAATACTCTTGTTTTAAGAATATTTTACTTACCCCCACTGGCAGATAATTTTATTTGTTTTAAGCAAAATGCACTTAATTCATTTTTTTCCCTCTGGAAACAAGACTAAATATCTTATGTCATTTTGCTTATCTAGTAAAAGTATCTTGATTTAAGAATTTTTTGATATTTTGACTAGAAACAAGACAAAAATACTAAGTTAGATAAGCCATTTGTCTGCAGTGCGTTTAGGCTAAAAAAAAAATGAGTCGGCAAGAGAAAGCTTTATGTTACTGACTTTTTTGACGGGTAATTTTCTCTTTTTCTATCTTTCTACTATATTTATCACTCCATGTCGGAGCTTTTGTATCTTACCTACATACATTGGAAACGTGCACTCATTTTTCATTATTACAGTTTTTTAAAAACATTTTATACATTTACATTTAATCATTTAGCTGACGCTTTTATCCAAAGTGGTTTACAAATGTGTGCTGTGACAAGTCTGTAATTAGGCAATTAGGCTACATTAATTAGTCTATATTTATGATTATTGCAAAGTCATCAAAACTACCCAAAATGTCAAAAATGAATCAATGAATCAAAGCATGGCATTTTTTTTGAAGTATACATGCATGCAGTCAGACAAACTCATTAGTGAAATCTCCACCTGGTGGCGCAAAGGGACAGCTCATATTTGTACACTGACACAATTTTCATACAGATTTAGATCGGAATCAACTCCAGACCTTTTACCTGCTGAACTGATGAAGAAATAATGAAAGAATAGCCCACATCTGTCCATGAAACAGCTTTTGAGTCAACTGTTCAATTACTTATTGAAAAAGGGGGAGGTAGGCCTACATATTAAAGAGCTGTAATTCCTTACCCTCCAATTTGGATGAGAAAGAATTATTAAGCCCATATTATTAATTATAAGCCCATTATATAACTGTAACTTGAATATGTTTTGGTCAACAGCTAAAATAATAAAAATAGTGTCAGAGTCTAAATACATACACATACTTACTTTTCACTGCTGGTCATATATTCTCTATATAACCATGTATGTGACAAATAAAAAATCTTGAATCTTGAATCATATGGACCTGACTGTAAATGTCCATGATGTTCAAAGCACAGGAGCTTTTCATCCAGTACAGTCACATTCTACACTATTCAGCTTTACATTTATTTTGTTGATTATTTTTCCAAATCTAAACTGTTATCAGAACCAGGTTATCCTGGCTTAGATTTAAATCATCTTATTCTATATCACTGAATGGCTTTCAGCTTTATTACGGTATATCATTGTTTGCAGATACCATGAATATAAAGTAGAAACATCTCATCTTCTCTCAAATGATTTTTGTGGCAATATTACTAAAATACTTTTAGCAAAATTCTAAACAAGCAATTATTTAGTTGTCTTCTTTTTCGTTTCTTTGTTTGAATGTTACCCCACAATGTGATCAAAGATATATTACACAATGTCTGTGAAATGCTTGCTGTAGCATAGTGGGTGTTTAGCACATTCCTGTGCAAATTGATTTCAGTTCATGTATATTTCATTGCCTTAACTTAAATGCTCTGTTTACTTCACTCCACATTTTGATATGAGGTTGAGGTCAGACTTAACCTTTAGAAAACATAATCCAGAATGTACTTTTGTTTTGTTGCATTGCGGACCAGTACAGTTTTATTTTACATTACAACGCTTTGTTTGAATTCCTTTTGTTAAATTTAGTTTGTAACTTCAACTTCTTTTTGATCCCTTGATGATTTTAAGTGCACTAGACTCAGTTAGGACATTGGTTAGTGTAGGTATGCATATTCCATGTTTCAAACATTTTCTGGTGTGTAAAAATGGGTCAAAATAATTTCAGAAGGCTTCATTATCTTAGCACTTTTGTTGCTTTTTGTGTTGCATATTGTTTCTGTGTTTGATTCTGGTGTAATGGTGTAATTTGAAAACCTTTATATAGAATATTTATTCATGTGGAATTTCATGTTCATATTCATAAATTTATAACCACTATTAATAAATTATAATCACAACAATATACATTTTATAATATGTGTTTTCCTTTTTAGTACTTCCTTTTTATCTTTGTACAATAGAATGGAATGTGTCTTAAACACTTAATCACTGTTATTTAACATTTTGCATGGATGCAATACATATTTTCACAATGTGAAACACTGTGGTGAAACATGCAACAAACCCCAGAGCAGTATGAAACAGTCATATGAATATATACAGTCATGGCCAGAATTATTGACACCCTTGGTAAATATGAACACAGAAGCCTGTGAAAATAATATCTCTAAAGTATATTCCTATTCATATATATATATATACATATATATATATATATATATATAAAAAACTATGAATATAAAATTCACAGGAATATAAAAATGCGGGAAAACAAAGGCACAATTCCCTTAATCATTCATCACAATGAGAAAAAACAAAGAATATAGTGCAGCAAAAGATTGTTGAGCTTCACAAATTAGAAAATGGCTGTAAGAAAATATCTAAAGCACTGATAATTCCCATTTCCACCATCAGGACAATAACTAAGAGTTTACAATCAACAGAAAATGTTGCAAATCTATCTGAAAGAGGATGTTTGTCCATTTTGTCTTTAAGCAAGATAAGGTGGAGAGTCTGAGTGGCCAAAAACTCTCCAAGGATCACAGCTGGAGAACTGCAGAAAATAGTTCCGTCTCGGGTTCAGAAAGTGATCAAACAGCACCTACAGCATCACATGTTGTTTGGGAGGGTTTTGGGAGTTAGTCTGAAATCAGTGAAGCATGCACTGGATCACAATGACAAATCAAAGGTGTGTTTTGTTGTGACTAAGACAAAAGCACTGCTTTAAATGTACAAATATTTTAAAAGAATTACAAAACTGCATAAGAATGTTTGTTGTTTTATTGAGTCACACAAACAAACAATTTGCTTTTATTAGTGTATTTAGTCATCATTTGCATTATGCATCACCTGTATCCATTTATTGCAATCCAACCACTGTTCTATACTATATACTGTACATTTAAGATTTTAAGATACAGATTTTATATATTGTATGCATTGACACAACCATTCAAAATAATAATAATAATAATAATTGTATTCAGCGTGAACATTAAACTGATTGAAAGTCACATTTAAGACATTTATAGTGCTACAGAATAGCTGTATAGTGCTACAGATTAGCTGTACTTCAAATATATGCTTACAAAGAGATGAGTTTTCAGTTGTTTCTTGAATATTGCCAGGGATTTGTCAGTCTGGATGGGATTCTATTTCCTTCCACCAGCAAGCAACAGTGAATGAAAATGTTCTGGAAAGTAATTTTGTGCCTCTATGTGATGGTGACGGCACACACGTACCGACCTCAAGCAAAGAAAAAGTAAATAAATAAAAATAACAGATTATAATAAGAATTTGTTTTTGTTTTTTTTACACAAAATCAGCATAGAATGATTTCTAATACTGAAGACTGACTGCTGAAAATTTGCATCATGGGAATAAATTACATTTTATATATAATAAATATACTAAAACAGAAATTACTGAATTTTAATTTGTAATAATATTTCACATTATTACTGTTTTCACTATGTTTTTGATCAAATAAATGCAGCCTAGGTGAGCAAAACAGACTTTCAATTAGAAACATTTAAAAATCTTACTGACTTTAGAAATGTAGTGTATGCATGCCTACATTTTAATGCCAAATAAACCTATTAGTTGTTTGTTATCTTTTATTATAGGCATATTCCATACTTGTTACTTGTAGCCTATTGCCTTAAGTTCGTTTTTTTCTGGTGACGCTCTCTAACATTTTTTGAACTTGTTTAACAGTACTGAGGCAGTATTATAGGACTTTATTATATACCATGGTAGACCTACTTAAATGAGTAGTCATAAACAATAGCATTTACATGGTACTCCACATTAGTTGTAATCAGTGTTGGGGGTAACGCATTACAAGTAACGCAAGTTACGTAATCAGATTACTTTTTTCAAGTAACTAGTAAAGTAACGCATTACTTTTTAATTTAGAAGGAAATATCTGAGTTACTTTTTCAAATAAGTAACGCTAGTCCCTTTGTTTCCCATGTCTTGACTGACAGCTCTCCTGTTGCCATGTTGAGAAAAATGGGGAGTAAGTGCAGAGCGTTGTGCGCGCTGTGATGTTACTGTAGTTCTAGACTAAATATGAACATTATTTACTCTTCTCACGGCACAAAAACAGATTCAGTATTCCTCAAAACGAATAAAAACAGTCAAATGCAAACTCTGAATATTATATAAAGCTGCAATAATTAAATATGTTAAATACGACAAATATAATTTATGTATTTAATCCCATTTTATTAACCAATGTCTTTGCTACTGACCTTCGATGATCTAATTCAACCATACTAATAAGCAAAAATGACACATTTGCTTAATTTTTGTTATTGCTGAATAGTGTTGAACAAACACAACATTTTACTGTTTGCATTTCTAGTACCCTCCCCAGATAGCAAAATGACTCCTGAGCGAATCCGAATTACCTTCTTATTATTGAATTGTTGTTAATAAATATCACATTTGGAACTGATCAGTGCTCAAAAAATGCTGGGAAATCACTTCATGTAGCCCCAAGAGTGATTACTGAAAAAAGACAGTTTTTAGAGAAGAAAAAAATCACCCACTTTCAAAGCTGCTAACAACTTTCTACTTCGAGGACCTTGATAGAAATTAAGTGGAGTGAAAAGTACAATATTTGTCTTTCAAATGTAGTGAAGTTAAAGTCATTTTTGTTTTAGTAAAATATAATGATGACAAATCTGCTTAAGCTCACGCAGTTAGGATATGTTACATTTCGTTAATTGATTATTTACAGTCATTCATGTGACTGAAGTCAATTTTTAGGCTGTCAAAATGTAAATCGACAACATCTAGTCTATAGATGGCAATGTCAAATGAATTATTCTAAAAACTAAATTAAGTGCATTTTGCTTAAAACAAGTACAATTATCTGCCAGTGGGGTAAGTAAAATACTCTTGTTTTAAGAATATTTTACTTACCCCCACTGGCAGATAATTTTACTTGTTTTAAGCAAAATGCACTTAATTATTTTTTTCCCCTCTGGAAACAAGACTAAATATCTTATGTCATTTTGCTTATCTAGTAAAAGTATCTTGATTTAAGAATTTTTTGATATTTTGACTAGAAACAAGACAAAAATACTAAGTTAGATAAGCCATTTGTCTGCAGTGCGTTTAGGCTAAAAAAAATGAGTCGGCAAGAGAAAGCTTTATGTTACTGACTTTTTTGACGGGTAATTTTCTCTTTTTCTATCTTTCTACTTTTGTTTTAAGCAAAATGCACTTAATTCATTTTTTTCCCTCTGGAAACAAGACTAAATATCTTATGTCATTTTGCTTATCTAGTAAAAGTATCTTGATTTAAGAATTTTTTGATATTTTGACTAGAAACAAGACAAAAATACTAAGTTAGATAAGCCATTTGTCTGCAGTGCGTTTAGGCTAAAAAAAATGAGTCGGCAAGAGAAAGCTTTATGTTACTGACTTTTTTGACGGGTAATTTTCTCTTTTTCTATCTTTCTACTATATTTATCACTCCATGTCGGAGCTTTTGTATCTTACCTACATACATTGGAAACGTGCACTCATTTTTCATTATTACAGTTTTTTAAAAACATTTTATACATTTACATTTAATCATTTAGCTGACGCTTTTATCCAAAGTGGTTTACAAATGTGTGCTGTGACAAGTCTGTAATTAGGCTATAACTGATCATTAATTAGTCTATATTTATGATTATTGCAAAGTCATCAAAACTACCCAAAATGTCAAAAATGAATCAAAATGATCGTGCATGGCATTTTTTTTGAAGTATACATGCATGCAGTCAGACAAACTCATTAGTGAAATCTCCACCTGGTGGCGCAAAGGGACAGCTCATATTTGTACACTGACACAATTTTCATACAGATTTAGATCGGAATCAACTCCAGACCTTTTACCTGCTGAACTGATGAAGAAATAATGAAAGAATAGCCCACATCTGTCCATGAAACAGCTTTTGAGTCAACTGTTCAATTACTTATTGAAAAAGGGGGAGGTAGGCCTACATATTAAAGAGCTGTAATTCCTTACCCTCCAATTTGGATGAGAAAGAATTATTAAGCCCATATTATTAATTATAAGCCCATTATATAACTGTAACTTGAATATGTTTTGGTCAACAGCTAAAATAATAAAAATAGTGTCAGAGTCTAAATACATACACATACTTACTTTTCACTGCTGGTCATATATTCTCTATATAACCATGTATGTGACAAATAAAAAATCTTGAATCTTGAATCATATGGACCTGACTGTAAATGTCCATGATGTTCAAAGCACAGGAGCTTTTCATCCAGTACAGTCACATTCTACACTATTCAGCTTTACATTTATTTTGTTGATTATTTTTCCAAATCTAAACTGTTATCAGAACCAGGTTATCCTGGCTTAGATTTAAATCATCTTATTCTATATCACTGAATGGCTTTCAGCTTTATTACGGTATATCATTGTTTGCAGATACCATGAATATAAAGTAGAAACATCTCATCTTCTCTCAAATGATTTTTGTGGCAATATTACTAAAATACTTTTAGCAAAATTCTAAACAAGCAATTATTTAGTTGTCTTCTTTTTCGTTTCTTTGTTTGAATGTTACCCCACAATGTGATCAAAGATATATTACACAATGTCTGTGAAATGCTTGCTGTAGCATAGTGGGTGTTTAGCACATTCCTGTGCAAATTGATTTCAGTTCATGTATATTTCATTGCCTTAACTTAAATGCTCTGTTTACTTCACTCCACATTTTGATATGAGGTTGAGGTCAGACTTAACCTTTAGAAAACATAATCCAGAATGTACTTTTGTTTTGTTGCATTGCGGACCAGTACAGTTTTATTTTACATTACAACGCTTTGTTTGAATTCCTTTTGTTAAATTTAGTTTGTAACTTCAACTTCTTTTTGATCCCTTGATGATTTTAAGTGCACTAGACTCAGTTAGGACATTGGTTAGTGTAGGTATGCATATTCCATGGTGACGGCACACACGTACCGACCTCAAGCAAAGAAAAAGTAAATAAATAAAAATAACAGATTATAATAAGAATTTTTTTTTTTTTTTTTACACAAAATCAGCATAGAATGATTTCTAATACTGAAGACTGACTGCTGAAAATTTGCATCATGGGAATAAATGACATTTTATACATAATAAATATACTAAAACAGAAAATAATTACTGAATTTTAATTTGTAATAATATTTCACATTATTACTGTTTTCACTATGTTTTTGATCAAATAAATGCAGCCTAGGTGAGCAAAACAGACTTTCAATTAGAAACATTTAAAAATCTTACTGACTTTAGAAATGTAGTGTATGCATGCCTACATTTTAATGCCAAATAAACCTATTAGTTGTTTGTTATCTTTTATTATAGGCATATTCCATACTTGTTACTTGTAGCCTATTGCCTTAAGTTCGTTTTTTTCTGGTGACGCTCTCTAACATTTTTTGAACTTGTTTAACAGTACTGAGGCAGTATTATAGGACTTTATTATATACCATGGTAGACCTACTTAAATGAGTAGTCATAAACAATAGCATTTACATGGTACTCCACATTAGTTGTAATCAGTGTTGGGGGTAACGCATTACAAGTAACGCAAGTTACGTAATCAGATTACTTTTTTCAAGTAACTAGTAAAGTAACGCATTACTTTTTAATTTAGAAGGAAATATCTGAGTTACTTTTTCAAATAAGTAACGCTAGTCCCTTTGTTTCCCATGTCTTGACTGACAGCTCTCCTGTTGCCATGTTGAGAAAAATGGGGAGTAAGTGCAGAGCGTTGTGCGCGCTGTGATGTTACTGTAGTTCTAGACTAAATATGAACATTATTTACTCTTCTCACGGCACAAAAACAGATTCAGTATTCCTCAAAACGAATAAAAACAGTCAAATGCAAACTCTGAATATTATATAAAGCTGCAATAATTAAATATGTTAAATACGACAAATATAATTTATGTATTTAATCCCATTTTATTAACCAATGTCTTTGCTACTGACCTTCGATGATCTAATTCAACCATACTAATAAGCAAAAATGACACATTTGCTTAATTTTTGTTATTGCTGAATAGTGTTGAACTTTCTTCTCCTGCGTCATGTTCTTCATGCAATTTGTTTGAGCAGCGCCCTCTACTGTACAGACGTGAATTTGCATTTCCTTCAGCCTGAGGCGTATTCATTTCACTTCTGTTGTGAAAAGGGCTTTTACACTTGTAAAAGAACAACTTTTTTATATTAAAAACAAGGAAGCAAGCCCTGCCCAGATTTAAAAAGTAACTCAAAAGTAACGTAACGCATTACTTTCCATAAAAAGTAACTAAGTAACGTAATTAGTTACTTTTTTTAGGGAGTAACGCAATATTGTAATGCATTACTTTTAAAAGTAACTTTCCCCAACACTGGTTGTAATAGGCTACTATTGTACACCTTCAAAAACATAATACCAAAAACATGCTAATGCCATATTTTTTGCTGAGTGAGAAGATGTGATCAATTTACACCTGTTCGTGCAAGCCTTGTCCTCTCAGGCCATTCATAGTGGACTTCTATCACTGATCAAGAGGCGTGCTTTGCATATGTAATTTATATCTTAACATATATGATCGGATTGGTCAAGACACAAGTTTGGAACGCACTATGTTAATGAGCCCCGCCCCCTACACTCGCATCCGCCCCTCTCTGCGCTACCGTCCTCAGAAGCCGTTGACGGCTCTAATAGTGACGGATCGAGCCCCGCAACATTATTTTATTTTTCCTTTTTCATTTGTTTTCTGGAAAAAGGAGTACAAGTAAGCCTCACTGCACACATCCGTCCTCAGCAATCCTCTTCAACACATAATCCTGTTTTGAGTTTTTGTAAGCGCTTGTGCTAACGGTAGCTAGTGCTCGATTATTGCTAATAACTCAACGATACAACCTCGAGACAAGTCGGGACAAGACCAGGTTAGTAGCTGTGTCTAATGACCATTCGAGTGCACTGAAGAGGTTTTATTATAGAGGTGTTTGTGACCGTAGTGTTGGGGTCTAGCTGTCCTACTTTTCATCGGTCGGTGTCGGCTAACGTTAGCATGCTATCAGCATAGCTTGTGTGTCACACATCCTGGTGAAGATGTACCATATTGTATTTTAACAAGAGCCTGTGAGGTTTTCATTTACACCGCTAGCCATTTTAGCAGGTTTTATGTTCATGTTGAGTTGAATTAGTATGCCTAGCTTGAAGAAACACATAAGACGTGATTTGACTGAGACTGCATGTCAGACAAGTGCGTTGTTTTGGTTCAAATCAAGGCTCCGGTTGACTTGCTTGCGTAAACCTGTATTAAATCGCACTCTAAAATCCTTGAACTCGGATGCTAGACGAAGCCCGTGTAGTTAAATCGTCACAAATCCCGATGCTAATGTGCTTGTAGCTCTGGCCTCACTTCGCCGCCGCCATTTTGTTTTGTTCTCGCCACTAAATCCTTTAGTCAAACCCGCAGCATCAGTTACACGGACCAGTTCTTTCCCCGTGTTATATTTGTCACCTTTTCCCATTTATCTAGTCAATGGCTAGATTACTGCACCGGTGTGAAATGGTGTGTTATTTTGAAGTTGTGTGCATTATGAAACCTATAGGTCTGCTCCCTCCTCCCAGCACGAAACATGGAGGCCGCGGCTCCAAGAAGCGAGTTAACCAGTCAAAACAGACAATTCGCCGGGTTTATACTATATCAACCACCCGGTTTTATATCAGATACCGGGCTTTTCGTAAGGTTAGATTAATATCTAAGCGTTTTTGTGTAAAGCTGCTCTGTGCCCATACGGCCAGTTGTAAAGCCTGCGAAATAATCTCTACGCAGCTCCTGTTGGCCAGCACTGCTTCATGTAGTGTAGAGATTATTTCGCAGGCTTTGCCAACTGGCCATCGCTGCTATTCTTAATCTGTTTCTGCCCCGTCAATGACAGTGATGTGTAGTACACTGCCGTAGCGTTTGTGTGTTAAATAGAGAAGCAAGACGGTTTAGGACTGTGCTCTTCACTAACGGATTGTACGCTTTTATTATTCATGTTGGTGCAGTTTTGTTTTTGAACAGCATTTATGTGGTGTTTTAGTTGTCCTTTGCAAAATTACCTCCAGATTAACACTTACTACAGTTATTGTAAAATCTTTAACTTGAAATATACATGGTTACTACAGTGCTGATCATAAATTATGCAAATTTTTTTTAGGTTTTATTTTTGCTGTTTTGTATTATGATAGGACAGTGTAGAAGAGACAGGAAGCGACATGGGGGAATCCTCAGCGGGATTCGAACTCGGGACGACCGTAGCGCAATGACGCTTTATGTTGACCAAGACTATCCGCCTTATGCAAACGTTTAAGAATATTTTATCGTGATATTGAGAATGGTGGCTCATCCAAATATTCTGAGAACTGGTAGCTGTTATTTTGGCAAAACCTATGGTTGTCATTGTAATTTTTTTGTAAGGAATGATAATAGGCCTATAAGTTATCTGACCATATGGAGGGCTTTTAATCATTCTGTGTCATACTGAATGTCACACTGTAGAAGAAACAGTGAAATTTACTGTAAACAAATGGCAGCTGTGATTGCTAGAACCTTTAGCTACATCGAGCTACATATACAGACTAGGGCTGTGCGATACTGACAAAAAAATTATATCTCGATATTTTCTGGGATTTTATCGATAACGATAATTAGACGATATTTTGCTGAGTGTGTTATTGTGCTGGTACCTTAAGGACTGCCGAAGACAGCTGACTCCTAATGTTTTTAATATTCTTCATAGTCTGTGTGGTGGTCAGTTCATACTGATAGAAATTAATCTTTTCCAATAAGTTTAATCTAGACTTCACGTAATGAATGCGTGCGCTCTGTAGGGCTGTTTTGAATGGTTTTTGCTAAATACTCAATAATGTCAAATCACACATCGTTAAAACAACAATTACGATATTATCGCAGACGATATATACGATATATATACACCCCTAATACAGACTATTTTATCGACTCTAACTTAAGAAGAGAAATAGCCTATGTGCATACCTAGAGACTGAACGCATAATACGCATGTGCATGATGTTACTGTTTTAACAAAATCAAATTTTTATAGTTGACGGTATCATTTTCAAAAACTTGCACTTTCAAACCTGTTTTCAAAAGTTTGCATTTTCAGGCCCCCTGAAATGTCTTTGTTGTGTAAATAAATGGCCAAAAAGTAGGGATGGGCATTTTCCAAAAATTTTGCATTCGAATATTTGGACTCATAATAAAACGCATATTTGAATATTTGTTTATTTAAATGAGGTTTAATGAGAGAGACGTTATTTTTAATTAAGTTTTTGTCACAATTTCTGAACAAGCTTATGATTAGCCATTACACAACAACGTTACGCTATATCGCAAGGTTTTATTTTGGTTGAAAACGTGAAACAAACAAAAAATACATAAAAAAAGCATTCAAGATCAAGCAGAGCAAACGGAAAAATCAAGCAGACTGTGCCAATTACATATACTCGAGTCGGCCTATATTTATTGTTTACATTGTTTCACGTATTAATTCTGAGAGAAACAATAATATCCACATGCTCGGGTGAAAGTTTGTTCCTCAGTCTGATAACAATAAGAACGCGCTGACAAAGATAACGTGTGCTAACAGTTTCTTAGCGCTTTGTTACACCACTTTCCCTCGAGGAAACTATATATGTCTCAAGATCATTTAGCTATCAGAGGCGCTCTCTTCTCGGCTCAATCGGAGTACAGCTGCGCTTACCTGCAGTCGTGAATGCAGTGATGGACAGCTGTCTTTCCTCAGTCGACTGTGTTTGGATTTCATGTGATTTCTCATTGTGGTGGTGATATTATGATAAATCAGTTTCACTAATTCATTTGATCAGAAGTAATAACATTTTGTCAGATCATTTAGTAAGATAATTTAGATCAAAGTAAATCCAAACTTCGCAAGGCAGATGGCGACATTCTGTTATCAAATACTATCAACTTGTTAACACGCTCCACAGCGCCACCCAGTGCATTGTTATAACTGCTTAGGATTTATCATGGATTCCCTTCATTTACGGCCAGCAAATCAACACACCGTAAAATTCGAATAGTGTTTTTAGTGTTCGAATAGTAATTACAGACCGAATATTTGAATGTTCGACTATTCGTGCACACCCCTACCAAAAAGCATAAAGCATTTGTTTTTAGTTGAAAACGGTGTTGTGTAAATGCACTATTAAATTTACTGTAAAAACTGTTGGCCTATATTTCAATAGCTGATTTAAGGTAAAGTGTCACAAGGAATTTGTGGGAGTGTCAGTTTACAGGTTTTCACTGTAAATTGTGAGAAGACTGTTCATTTTTACTTTACAAATCCATTAATTTAACTATTTTAGAGTGACAAAATATCCCAGTAGATGTTTTACATTTTTTTAGCTAAATATTTTTTTTAATCATTTAAAGGGGTCATATGATGCGATTTAAATTTTTCCTGTCTCTTTGGAGTGTTACAAGCTCTTGGTGCATAAAGAAGATCTGTAAAGTTGCGAAGACTAAACTCTCAGATCCAAAGAGATATTCTTTATAAAAATTAAGAGTCAGCCACGCCTACCTAAAATGGCTTGTTCTAACACGCCCCCACATGTCTACCTCACTATGTGGGAAGATTTGCATAACAACGCCCACACATGTAGTATTGTTGCCGCCGCCGCCATGTCGTGAAGGCGCTGTGTGCTTCGTTGTGAAAGCGAAACTACTTTGTTTGGTCTTCCAAAAGAGGACGATATCTGCTTCGTCATGCCTAGAGCTGATCCGTGCTGGTTGCTGAGGAAATACTTCAACTTCGCGCTGTCGATCGACGGATCGGCTTTCACCGTGGACGAAGCGGAGTCCAGCCCGGGGTCGTCACATGTGGTTGCCGCAGGCATCACAATATGGTAGGGGCGTAACATTTCCGTCACACGCTTGAGGTATTCGGCCAATCACAACGCACTGGATAGCTGGCCAATCAGAGCACACCTCGCTTTTTCAGACCGATGAGCTTTGTAAAAATCGACCCGTTTCAGAAAGGCGGGGCATAGAGGAGAAACAATAATGTACAGTATGTGGAAAATAATGTGTTTTTTTAACCTTAAACCGCATAAACACATTTCATTACACCAAATACACAACATAATGTTCTTTTTAGCAACATCATATGACCCCTTTAACTTTTTTTTTTTATAGAAAGAGAACTTGCCATTTTACCAATTAACAGGTTTTTGCCCTAGCATGTTTACAGTCTTTTACTGTTAAAATTACACATTTTAAATAATTTAATTTAAATTAATCCTTTAGGCTATTTATTATTATTTTTGTGGAGTCTCTTGTGTTGTCCAAATGGGTAATAAACACGCAGAAACGTGCTGTCCAACATCTTTTATTCTGGTTCTCCATCGCTGTTTGTTAATATGTTGCTTTGTATTTCGATTAACAGATTGTGTACCTTCGTGATAATTAATCTACAAGTGGCAAGATGTAGGCAGTTTCAGCTTTTGTCATACTGGAGGCTACTTTTGCTAATTTTGTCTAGTGTTTGACAAGACTTTTGTTATGAATATCACAGCATGGTGAAGAAATGCAGCTTTTTGATTTAATAGTGTTAGCTGGAGTTCATGACTTTTGTTTATTTTAAAATCATAGATTTTATGAGTGTGTGTGAGTTGAGTGGCCGCCACTGGCTAGCAGTAAAGACAGCCCTGGTGTTGCTGTGGATGCAACCCCTCGCAAGGCAGAAACAGAGGAACAACATTTATAATGCATCACCATGGTAACACCAGTCACAACTGCCTTTTTCTGGCCTTTAACAAATGTGCTGAAGTCATTAATGGTTTTTGTTGATAAGTCTGACATTATGAATTGATGAGCAGTTGTCTGATGGCTTACTGTACAGAAAGAAGCAATTTTGGGTACTGTTTGAATTCACTTGCTGCTTGTCTGATGGGTTTGTGCAAATTTCTGTCTGGTCTGGCGTAAACATGGGTCATGTGCTGTGAGATCTGTTGAACTAATAATCTGGGACACCCCAGTATCTCGGTTGATTTGAGCTGGTTGAGCATAATACCTTTTGGTTGGTTGAGGACCTTTGTAAACAAACTGAACAGTGATATACAGAATGCAGTAGGCTAAATCACCAGTAAAAGTCATGGTTTTATGGTATTTATTGATTTGATATCAGTTTTCTCACTGTTTTAACTGAATCTATGCATAGTTGAGCCATCCTAGTCTATAAAGAGATCAGTTTTCAGTCTTAACTCAGTGTTGTAATAATTACTGTGCCTTTGTGAAGAAGCCATAACATTTTATTCATGTTTTATGCTTTGAGAAAAGCATAATGGCAATGAAAACTGAGAATTATTTTCCTCAGTATGCCAAAATGAATGCTTAGCTAGTTAAAGGTCCCCTGAAGTGCCTTGAAACACGCAGCGTTATTCTATGTGGTGACGTAATTTCAACTGAAACAGGAAGACAGGGCAGGGCATATCGAGCAGCCCCGCCCCTTTTTAAAATGAGCGTAAAATAGCGTTTTGCTTATATCTGCACGGGTCAGAGCCGTTGAGCTCGGTAAAGCCGCATTTGACAGCCACAGTCTAATAGATTACCCCCTAGATTCAATATGAAACACTTAGTAAAACAAAATAGTGATCATAATCATGCTGAGGCTGTGTGGTTTTAAAAGTGTTTAATATATGCCGACTCGTGCATATGATACGCTCCATGCGATCGCGTCTCTGGACCGGAGCCAAAGTCTGGATCAGACTGTGCGCGCTGCTGCGGTTTGCGTGACACAACGTGAAATAGGGCTGCACGATTCTTGCTAAAATGTGAATCTTGATTTTTCTCCATGGGAATTGAGATCACGATTCTCTTACACGATTCTAATTTTTTCAACCAAACTTTATTGCACTCAAGTACAAAAAAACCCCCAAAAAACACAGGACTAGAGCTGCACGATTTTGGATAAATTGAGAATGACGTTTTTTTGTCTCAAAGATCACGATTCTCCCACAATTCTGAACTAAACAAAGTAATGTGTGGCAAAATATGATTGCTGCAGTCTATTTAAAAGTGTTTAATTAATTTGAATGAAGTATTAACCATTTTAATATACACTACCAGCCAAAAGATTTTGAACAGTAAGATTTTTTATGTTTTTTAAAGAATTCTCTTCTGCTCACCAAGCCTGCATTTATTTGATACAAAATACAGCAAAAGCAGTAATACTGTAAAATATTTTTAATATTTAAAATAACTTCTTTCTATTTGAATATATTTTAAAATATAATTTATTCCTGTGATCAAAGCTGTATTTTCAGCATCATTACTGCAGTCTTCAGTGTCACACGATCCTTCAGAAATCATTCTAATATGCTGACATGCTGTTCAAGAAACATTTTATTATTATTATTATCAATATTTAAAACACTTGAGTAAATTTTTTTCAGGATTCTTTGATGACTAGAAAGATCAGCATTCATCTGAAATTAAACACTTTGTAACATTATACACTCTACCATTCAAAAGCTTGGAGTCAGTTTTTTTTGGGGGGGGGGTTACATAAATTAATACTTTTATTTAGAAAGGATCCTTTAAATTGATCAAAAGTGATGATAAAGACATTTATAATGTTACAAAAGATTTCTGTTTCAGATAAATATTGCTTTGAAATCACAGGAATAAATTAGGTTTTTAAAAAAAAAAGTTATTTTAAATAGTAAAAATATTTCAAAATTTTACGTATTATGCAACGGAAATCATCATCATCGTTCAGAAGCTGAACTCTCCTCCTGTCAGCATTCAAATAGTGACCGACCGTCACGCAGAGAACACGCGATCATGCAGGATACACATGCACACTTCACAAGATCTCACAACTGGATCCGACTAAGTTTGCAAGGTTTTTGAAATTAGATGTTTATTAGACATTCAAAGATTTGTTTAAATTATATAAATGCGTATTTGCTGAATGCTGACGGCAAACAAAAAAAGTATTATATTGTTTGCCTTTCTATTACTAATAATATAAAAGCAATCGTTAAGACTTTTTCTATACATTTTAATTCCTTTGTTTAACCGTGCTGTCTGATTATTAGACAGACTTCTATCCGTATTTAGACAGAACTGTTAACGACGACAGCGAACAAAAGGGAGAATGTGTGCACTGTGTGCTCAGGCACTGCCGTTCTCAGCGACATCAAAATAAAAGTCCCGCCTCGAATGCATCGGCCAATGCGATTATTTAAAAACTACAAAATATCAGCCGATATATCGGCCTTGGCGATATATCGGTCGACCACTAGCAAAGACGCATTCTGCGTGAACAGCCCCTAAGTGTGAATTTGATTGAATAGAAATAAAGTATTTGACCTAATTTCAGATTTAAGTTCTGTTCACACCAAGGACGGTAACTATAAAATTTTAATAATCATTCCAATTCCATGAGAATAGTGAAGTCACTCCACAGCCATAAGAAAAATGGCACAATATCATTGGAATTGCTTTCAACAGCAATTTCCAGCTGATGACTTTAAAGCAGCATATGATATAACTGCAGAAAGAGCTTATAATAACCTAGGCCTAAACATTATCGTCGATCTGTGTAGGTAGGTATCTCTAAAGTTTGTGGTGTGAACGGACCTTTTTACTTAATGGTGTTCAATCTCCTTTTTCTAAGAGATATTGTGAAAAATTTATATAAATAATGAAACCTAAAAACACTGATTCTTGTCTTCAGAATATCCATACTCATACCCATGTAAAGCTGATAAATCTTGTAGCTTTCATATGTGGTAGGATATAAGAAAAGGACTACACAGAGAAAAATCCACCCATAGAAATTACATTAGCGATTTGGGTCTTGTGTATAGTATTTGCAAATACAGCCATTTCAGTAAAACATAAACGATACCAAACACCCTTCCTTTCATGCCTACACTTGGCTGTTCAGTTTGGCAATTTATTTTGATCCTGAAAATATGGGAACACTTGAAAGGGGACACCCTTCGACTCAGCATCACGTTCTCCCTTTTCACTCTCTCTTTCTCTCTTTCTCTGTCAGTCTCAGGACTCAACATACTCAATGAGCGTACAGCGCAATGTCAGAGCGCTCTGGGCAAACGGCAAAGGGGAAGGATGGCAAAACCAAGTATGCGTCTCTCAACCTGTTTGATACCTACAAAGGAAAGAGCATTGAAGCACAGAAGCCTGTTGGTGAGTTTGCATTGACTTAAAGCTTATGTTTAAAGTAGGGCTGGTAAGCGATTAACGTTTTTAATCTAATTAATTACATGATGTGATTAATTTATCTAATTAATCGCACATCAAATTTGGCTGAAAAATGACTCCCAAAAGATAATTTAAAGTCATTGTTGTGTAAAGCATCAAATAGACATTTCAAAAGGTAGATTCAGCAAGAAATATTTTGTTTGATAAAATGTATTACATATATACTCTTTTGGACCATGAGGGTGAGTAAATGATGGGTGGGTGAACTATTCCTTTAATAATTTATTTTATCACTTTTTATTATTACTATAGAAATAGTAAATTATTTCTTTAATAAGTTTTATTTCTTTAATAGTTTCTAAATAAGAAACTAAAAGTGCCAGTCGGTGGTGGTAAATGTCTTAATGATTAAAGGCCCGTTCACACCAAGGACGATAACTATAAAGATAACGATAAAGATATAGTTTTAAAAAATCGTTCTCAATATTAAAGAGTCCACACCACAACTATAATGATAAAGACAAAGAGAAACAATATCGTTGGAATCACTTTCAAAACGATGAACCAGCTGATGAACTATAAAAAATTGACAGCCAATCAGAATCCATCCTGCTGTAACGAGCTCAAGAATTTAAAGCGGCAGAGGAGCATGCACTTAGAATAAACAGACAGTTATTGTTCGCTAGTGTGGATGCTAATATCGTTATCTTTATAGTTATCGTTCTTGGTGTGAACGGGGCTTAAGTCATCGAGTCATTTATTCATTCATTCATTTGATTCGTTCAAATGGCTGATTCATTCAGGAGTGAGGTAAATGGTTCTTTATGAATGGTCCATTGAGTCATTAGGCTTGTTCGACTTGAAGCGGATCATCACCATCAGACCGATCGGTGTGTGACATCAAAGTACCGCAGAAAGTACAAAGTACAAACCAGAACAAAGCCGCTTGAATGTAGGCTATATGGGCTCGAACGGCATCCAAAAGCATGGTCGCAATGTAACATTTTCCAGCTAACCAATTATTCCTTTAATAAACAAAGCTTTTATACCACACTTGTCTTAATCAGAGCTTATAATTTGTAAATAAATAATTACTGGATTCAAAACAATTAAAAGGCGCTGTGACCGCCACTGACTATACGTTTTCCCAGAGCATTCAATGCGGTCACAGTGATGCCACAACTAAGAGCATCGTTCATGAGTTTCTGCATGGACATAACTAGCCTAAGGCACAGGTTTTCGAGCCATGGGACAAAATGGGATGCTTTAATAAAATTAAATGGTCAACCAAACATATAAAAGGTTACACTGGTCAGTTTAAATAGACCGTAGTATACCCGTTCACTCTGCTGTTATGCCAAGGACGTTTTTGCTCATGTGAAGAGGATGATCTTTTCCATCTATATGCGAATGCGTGTAAAGTACAAGCCTATTTTACATTATAAATAATAGTTTAACATTCAAATACATTACGGATATGGAAACATTTGGATTTGTGCCGAATGAGACGTGAGCAATAAGCTCCAAATACATCTAGCCAAACCCGTGCTTGCTCGTCCTCGTATGCAGGCACGCATGCACTGTCACGATCTAATGCACTGTAAATGCCGGATTTTTAAAAACAAATAGGCCTACCGCAACGCTAAAATAAAAAATCTGAGATTTTCCGGAACAGGATCCAGCAGGATCAAATTAAGTACTGGTCATAATACTCACATGATAATGTTTGATGTGAGCAACAGTGTGTTTTGCTGCAGCAGCGCCGATGGAAGCGGTTCACTGACTGCGCAGCCCAAGCACACGCGCCACAGTTACGTTTGGGATAATTTT
>NW_015505237.1:3475712-3514213 GCF_001515645.1 Sinocyclocheilus grahami
AAAAGGTTACACTGGTCAGTTTAAATAGACCGTAGTATACCCGTTCACTCTGCTGTTATGCCAAGGACGTTTTTGCTCATGTGAAGAGGATGATCTTTTCCATCTATATGCGAATGCGTGTAAAGTACAAGCCTATTTTACATTATAAATAATAGTTTAACATTCAAATACATTACGAATATGGAAACATTTGGATTTGTGCCGAATGAGACGTGAGCAATAAGCTCCAAATACATCTAGCCAAACCCGTGCTTGCTCGTCCTCGTATGCAGGCACGCATGCACTGTCACGATCTAATGCACTGTAAATGCCGGATTTTTAAAAACAAATAGGCCTACCGCAACGCTAAAATAAAAAATCTGAGATTTTCCGGAACAGGATCCAGCAGGATCAAATTAAGTACTGGTCATAATACTCACATGATAATGTTTGATGTGAGCAACAGTGTGTTTTGCTGCAGCAGCGCCGATGGAAGCGGTTCACTGACTGCGCAGCACAAGCACACGCGCCACAGTTACGTTTGGGATAATTTTATTTTAAATGCCATAATGTCAGTTGAAAACATTGCTATAGTGTTTTAAAATACTATAACGAGCACCACGAAACCATTTAAAGAGGCACGTTCAGCGGTCTCCGTGATGGAAAACAGTCAACAAAGTAAAAATTATTACTATTTTTTTTTGAGTAACTTTTGCACATCCTGTCATGCCGGGCTGCATAGACGCATTTTGCAGCATTAAGGTTAATGATTAATCGATTAATTGATTGTTAATTTAAACGACGATCGATCATGGAAATGATCGAAAATTGACATCCCTAGTTTGCAGATTCTGTTTCATGGTGATTGTATCTGTATTTTGTCATTGATTTATAGGGCCCTATGAAATCATTTTTTCCCCCAATTTCCATTTTTTCCCCTGCTTTAATTGTTACATTTAAGCAATTGTTTAAATGTAACAATTAAATTAAATTAAGCAATTGTTTAAATGTAACAATTAAATTAAATTAAGCAATTGTTTAAATGTAACAATTAAATTAAATTAAGCAATTGTTTAAATGTAACAATTCAATTAAATTGTTTAATTAAAAACAATTAAATATTCTGTGTGTTATGATTTCACTTTTCTGGATTCCTTTTGAAATGGTTTCATTAAATTTAAATAATCAAAAAGCTTGTCTGAACAAATGAATAGTGAATTTAATAATTTTATAAAAATGTTTACATTAAAAGGTCCCTATAAAATGTTTTATTTTTTCAGAAATTGTGTTGTCTGGTTTCATTTTTCTGGATTCATGATTTAATATAAATGTATTATCGAAAACAGGGGTAATCAAATAAATTCATTAAACATGAACAGTTTAATTATTCTTTTAAAATGTAATTAAATAAAAACGTAATAATTTCAACAATTGTTTTTTTGGCAAAGTGCTGCACAACAGAGGTTTGTTATTTAAATCAAAAGATGGACGAAAAATCTAAATTTTTCGAATGTAAAATAGTAATGTAGTTCTGTCACAATTTCTTCAACAGAACTCATATTTTGATTGGGTGTAGGGGTGTGCGATATGACTATTTTTGATCATGGATGATTAAAATGTCTCTACGATCTGCTTTTGAAGAAATATTGTAGTATCGTGCTACAGCGTGCCTCCGTCTCCATATACTGTACAACACAACATAAATTCACATCAAATGTTATCTCAGCGGTAGAGTTACTCCACGGGACACTACACTTATTTGCAATCACAATAGTACATTATTTGCATGTGTTTTAAGGCATTGCCGGTTAAACATTTCATTCGAGTGCTGTTCTGATGTGCGCTTTCTCTGAGCGCGTACAGCTGAAGCGTGCGCACGCTAAAAAGTCTGTCAAAGTGCCTAATTACTGGACTTAGTTATGTTTTGTGTCTGATTGAGTTAATACTGCCAAACACACAAGGATTACATGTAAACACTGTTGGTTATGTCTGAAGTGAAAGTAAACGTTTGAGAGAAAAATGGATGCATGCCTGTATATTAGATGCGTGCTGCTTTTAAAGGGACAGTACTAAACATGCTGCCGCTTGTCATTAGGGCCTTTCACATCACGGGAACCTTTTCATAGTACCAGAACTAATTGTGGAGCTACCCACTTTTTGGCGTTTTCGCACCGCTGGAACTGGGTGCGATTTTACTAAGACGATAATGGACACTTTTAGAAAAAATGGCTTTATAAAGGTAAAAATGCCCATAAAATGCAAAAATCAGTTTAAACTTATTGGAAAAGATTAATTTCTATCAGTATGAACTGACCACCACACAGAATATGAAGAATATTAAAAACATTAGGAGTCAGCTGTCTTCGGCAGTCCTTAAGGTACCAGCACAATAACACACTCAGCAAAATATCGTCTAATTATCATTATCGATATCGCATACCCGTACCCAGCATTGGTTTCAGTTTCTTTTTAGCCTAAATTAATATTTTTATAATAACAAAGATAAAATAATGACAAAGATTTTTATCTTCGCCCACTTTGGCCTAAATGTCGGCTATTCTTATTTAAAATTATTTTACCTTGTAAAGCCTTTTTTAAATGGGGAAATTCATTTGGCTGTACTGCTCAGACAACTTGCAAAATAGTAAACCCAACATGACAAAAAAATCGTGATATTTTAAAACAAATAAATAAATAAAAATTTGTGATTATATTTTTGAGTGTGTGTAGTAGATGAAACTGCTCTGCTCATTCACAGAGTCACGCAGTCTTTTTTCCCTTTAATATTTATAGACACTTGTCCATATCTCAATTTAATTAAGTGTACAGCCCTTCTTTTGATTTACTACGAAAGTTAGTCACATTCTGTGTTGTTCTGTAAATTCAATTTTTGAGACTGGATTCTGTGATTCCATCTGTTTTATCTGCATCTTGGAAATCATCATAGGGCACTGGGTTTCCACTGCAAGACACTTCATGTATTAGCAGGAGGTGATGGCTGCTGTGCCATCTGTGCCGTTTTGATAGGACTGATGCAGCTCATCTGTCTTTGTCACAACTGTGTAATACAGCGGTTGCATATTAAGATAATGCAGTTCTTTGCAGTGCGCCGTGTAAGAACATAATCTGTCGGGCCTTTCTGAAACAAAGCCGCTTCATGTTCATTGATTTCTAAGTTTCTTAAATCCCACTCTGGATCCACCCTAGTGTTATTTAAACAGTTTCCAGTTGTGTCAGCATTGTCCAGGGCAGCTCACTGAACTTTTGAGGTTTGACCTAAGACAGAGTTTGTCTTGTTCATCGCTTTTCCTGCTTATGTTTTATTCAGTAGCTGAACTACCAACTGCCCTCTTTTCCAAAATACAATTCTCCCAGCACTCCAGGCTGCTTGGCTCCAGGGAACAAACAGGGGATTGAGAGTCGAGACAGATGTGCTTTTCAGCTTTTGAAACCACCAATGACTGCTCTTTGCAATGCTCAACCTATTTTGCATGGGCCAAGTCTGTTGTGAGCGTGTTAAAGTGGGATTTTTGACCTCAAGTCAATTTCGAGTCAACCATTTGAAACAAATCCACACAAGATAGTCTTGCTCCTTTCACTGGCCAGCCAAGCATTCCTAAGCCATAATGGATGAGGGAGTTTGATGGTCTTGCACATGCTGCAGTCTCTCCTGCTTAGTCTCAGGCTGCGTCCCTCAAGACGGTATTGGGTTTCTGCGCTTGTTTATTTACTCCTCCTGTCGCTCTTCTACTTTCAGTTGCCCCTCGTCATGGCTTACAGTCTCTTGGTAAAGTTGCCTCTGCACGGCGCATGCCCCCCCCAGCCAGCTTGCCTAGTTTGAAGGCGGAGAACAAAGGCAACGACCCCAACGTCTCGCTCGTTCCCAAAGACGGCACAGGATGGGCAAGCAAGCAGGAACAAGCAGACCCAAAGAGGTGAGGCATGCTCACCATTCTAAATGGGAGCTACATTACATTATTCTTTGTGTAATTTAACACACAATATATATAAAACCCCTACCAGCTCCATCACCATCACCTTTGAAAAAGTGATCAGTTAACTGACAATGTGCTCTAATGGTGCATCGTTTTCCCTATGGACCCCCCATATTCTTAAATTTGTATAGAAAAATCACATCAAGTCTGGTTTTGATTGGACTGTAGAAAACTCAGGCAAAGGCATAATTATCTTTGGAGACCTTCCACTCTCTGCTGTCTGTAAATGCAGTCTGATTGGATACATGTCCATGCCTGCCATCTAATGTCTGTTGTTTTTGTTTTTTCCCTGTAGTACCGATGTATTGTCAGCAGTGCAGCCGGAGTCGCAGCAGCCTGTGGTCTCACAGACATCTGCGCCGAGCGTGCCGAGAACACCCCCAGCTCAAGAGGTGCCATCACACAAACATGAATAATGTCCAACATTATGCACTTGTTTTTCAACAAGTCTGAGCTAATGAAGCCCGCATCTCACAGCTGTAGTTGCTGTATGACCAGACACATACTAGTGAACATGTTTAAAGTCAATGAACTCAGGATTTTTGGCTTAAATGTACATTAATTAATTATTCTTTTTGTTACTCTGGTACATCGTTTGGTTCTTGACAATTCTGTGTGTATCTTAGGCCCCAACTCAAGCTCTAGCCGCAGGGCCAAGGTCCTGGGCTCCGGCCAGTGTTACACATGGAGTACAAGGAGATGGTAAGATACAGTACCAAGAGGACAACTCACTATTGGCGCTTTTCCATTGCATGGTACGGTACGGTTCACTTTTGGGGGGGGTTTCCCACTGGGTACAGTACCTGGTACCTGGTACTTTTTTTAGTACCACTTCGGTTGGGGTTCCAAGTGAACCGTAACGTTACCAAAACGTGACGTGTAAACTCTGCTGATCACGGATTGGCCGGAGAGAATCGTCACTACCTGCGTCACTGAACTTGCGACACAAACACAAAAGAACCGCTAGATTTAAATCAGCACAGCCAGTGAGGGATCGAACGCAACAGTTTTGAACGAGCGCACCTTTTTTTTTTTTTTTACAACAAAAAAGTTTGTTTCATTGTTCAACATTCCTCCCGTTGATAGCAGAGGAGCGGATCCAGCGAGAGCTTGATGCGGAATGAAAAAGGTTTTTTTTTTTTTAGGAGTCGTGGTAGTAGAGGCGGCGCAACTATAACGACACGTGAATAATCCCGCCCACTCTAAAGCGGTACTGAACTACAGTGGAAACGCAAACCGTGTCGTACCAAGCCGTACCGAGCCGAGTCATACCACGCAGTGGAAAAGCGCCATATGTGTACAGTGTTTGAAACTAAAAAATTTAGATTGGTGGGCTACAGTTTCAAAGTAGTAAAATGGTTTCCTATATAAAATATTGGTTTAATTATAAGACTTTTTTTAATCAGCAGTATTTCATAAAACCAAATTAGGGTGATGAACTTGAAATCGAACATTAGTTGAATTACTCTAATTAGGACTAATGATTACATTTCTCAGTAAGGAATATTAAGAAATGTAACGTTATGGTTGTTTCAGTGGATACTTCCTGTTAAACTATTGCTGTTAATCTTTGTTTCATCATGTTATGCATGGACAAGAGAAGTGACGTTTGTAATGAAGGATCTTCTTTATACATCAAAGATATTCAATTCCCTTTGCTTTCCTTCACAGGTGGAAAGGGATCAAACCAACCGTCGCCATTCTCTCGCGAGGAATTTCCCACCCTGCAGGCGGCTGGAGACCAGGACAGAGTTGGCAAAGAACAGGCCACTGCAGATCAGTGGTATGGGCCAGGACCAAGCCTCCGCCCCCAAAGTAAGCATGATGGCCCTTTTCTTCTTTCGATAATAAATTTGTGTTTTGGAGCATGTGGTATTCATGTTATATCTGTTATCTTCTAGTGCTCCTGATTCGTACTGGTTCGCATGTTCTCAGCAGTTCCTCAATTAATAATTTGTTGCTTTATGTTCCAGACGTAACAAGCTGGCGGGATGGTGGGGGCCGGGCATTGGCACCCACCCTGGCTGGGGAAGCAGTTGCGGAGGGCGGTGCTGGGGGAGCCATGGTGATGGAGGGTGCTGCTGGGGCCCCTCCCATCCCACAGCAGAATGCATCTTCTCATGGGCCGCCTAGAACTTCCCCAACCGGCAACCCCGCACTTCCCCTCCCCCAGCCACCTATTGGCCCGCAGTTCCAGGCTTACAGAGGCATCATGCCTCCCTTCGTAAGTTTCGTACATTTTCATTTTGGCCCATCTGTAGAGAATGTCTAAAACTGTGATTGATTTGTTCAGTGCATTCATAGCCTTTCTGTTCTTTCTGGATGTTTTTCTCTAGATGTATCCACCATACCTGCCCTTCCCACCCCCTTATGGTCCACAGGGACCGTACAGGTACCCATCCCCAAATGAGGTCCCTAGGTAAGAATATTTATATTTATACTGAGTAGGCTTGCCATGATAGACAGTGATACCGTTGTTAAGCCGCAACACCGGTTACGTCACTTGCCCACCACGTCACCGACCCCCACCGTCGTTTAGATTTTATATTGTAATAAAAATTATTTAGTTCAGTAAAAGAACAGACACTACAATTAAAAACTGAATGCGGCTGCTCAATGTAGCGTGCCGAACGACAGTCGCATCACCGATCAGATTTCATTTATCCAGTCAGGAGAGCTGACTGACAAGAAGTCGAGCTGACTGACAAGAAGAGTGGGGTGAGACAGACAAGACGATGGTGGATGATTTAGTTTCGAAACTAAATGCAAAAGCGCCCGTTTGGCAGTATTTTGGATTTTGAAAAGCCTGGTGACATTTGCCGTTTATTTAAGGTGATTTTGGAAGTTTTTTTTTAAACATTCGTTTCTTATTTAATTGGTTCCACATTGTTTGCTGATTTTTACTTGATTTAAACTTTGTGTAATTTATTTATTTTATTTGACATCAATGTGTATGCCGTGCCGCCAAGCTTTCTTACTCGTTTTGCTAATAAACGTTCTACGTTTCATATTTATTTGGCTATATATTATACTTATTTCCAGTCTTGTATAGCCTTCCTATTTAAACTTTATGTAAGTTATTTGTTATTTTATATTAGGCATAGCCTGCCCTATAGCATGGTGTATTTTTATTTGTTTTGTTAATAAAAGTTCTATGTTTTATATATAGGCTAAAGTGAGTTTGACGTTGTATTTTGTTGTTGCATTCAAGCAATTGACACCGAATTGCCGCTAATTCGAAAGTGAAAATAAAATGTGCACACCGCTTTTAAGCTATTTAAAAGCGAAGGAAAGCAAGGAAAAAAGGGAAAATTCTAACTAAAAACAAACAATTGCTTTACGCCGAATTGCCGCTATTTGAAAGTGAAAGTAAAATGCGCACGCCGCTTTTGCAAGCTATTTAAAAGCGAAGGAAAGCAAGGGAAGAGGGAATGCCCCTGCCCCCACAGTGATACAGGTATTATCGGTGTTGTCACACGTTGATTAACCGGTGTGAAAATTTCCTCACCGTCACAACCCTAATACTTAGTAGAAAATACATTAATTAATTCATTCAATATTTATTTCCACAGTCATCCAGTCGGCTTTCCTAACTTTCTTCGAATTACTTCTTGCCAGGTTTTCTCGGTCACAGGGTGGAGTAGGGCCAGATGGGCGGCCCCCTGGAGGCCCTCGGGGTGAAGTGGTAAAACGCCCATCCATCCTCAAACAGGATGACCTGAAGGAGCTGGATGAGCTGGACCATGATGGAGATGAGGGCTGGGCTGGTAAGAGGAATGCTTTCCATTACTCTGGTACATTAGCATGGAATAATTGGGTAACTCGCCTATTTTGTGGTTGTTTAACAAATGACAGTGGCTAAATGTTAAAAATTTTACCCAGCATTTTTATTGCTCAATATTGGTATAGAGGTACAACGTATAATGACAGCGTAGTAACTAGGGATGTCAACGATTAATCGACAATCGATTAATTGTTGATAAGAGATGCAATCGATTAAAGCTGTCAATGGACGACTAAGCAGTTTAATTTTGGGGTGTGTGTGGCTCATGCGCAAAACACGTGCAAGCGGCTGTGAGTGACAGGGCTGGATCTTTGGTGAAAATGATACACTAATGTACAAATTATGCTTTTAATGTCATCCTAACTTTAAAAGTACATTAAAACAGAAACCATTTAAATTTATTTTGTATTGAAATGTAGTAACATAGTCATGTTTAATTATAATTTCCCCAGATATAATTGTTTCATACTGGGCTCTGCACTTTGACAGGGCTGCGGGACACGAGCAGGACAGGTCTATATACAGGTGCATCTCAATAAATTAGAATGTCGTGGAAAAGTTCATTTATTTCAGTAATTCAACTCAAATTGTGAAACTCATGTATTAAATAAATTCAATGCACACAGACTGAAGTAGTTTAAGTCTTTGGTTCTTTTAATTGTGATGATTTTGGCTCACATTTAACAAAAACCCACCAATTCACTATCTCAACAATTTAGAATACTTCATAAGACCAATAAAAAAAAACATTTTTAGTGAATTGTTGGCCTTCTGGAAAGTATGTTCATTTACTGTACATGTACTCAATATTTGGTAGGGGCTCCTTTTGCTTTAATTACTGCCTCAATTCGGCATGGCATGGAGGTGATCAGTTTGTGGCACTGCTGAGGTGGTATGGAAGCCCAGGTTTCTTTGACAGTGGCCTTCAGCTCATCTGCATTTTTTGGTCTCTTGTTTCTCATTTTCCTCTTGGCAATACCCCATAGATTCTCTATGGGGTTCAGGTCAGGTGAGTTTGCTGTCCAGTCAAGCACACCAACACCATGGTCATTTAACCAACTTTTGGTGCTTTTGGCAGTGTGGGCAGGTGCCAAATCCTGCTGGAAAAGGAAATTAGCATCTTCAAAAAGCTGGTCAGCAGAAGAACATGAAGTGCTCCAAAATTTCTTGGTAAACGGGTGCAGTGACGTTGGTTTTCAAAAAACACAATGGACCAACACCAGCAGATGACATTGCACCCCAAATCATCACAGACTCTGGAAACATAACACTGGACTTCAAGCAACTTGGGCTATGAGCTTCTCCACCCTTCCTCCAGACTCTAGGACCTTGGTTTCCAAATGAAATACAAAACTTGCTCTCATCTGAAAAGAGAACTTTGGACCACTGGGCAACAGTCCAGTTCTTCTTCTCCTTAGCCCAGATAAGACGCCTGTGATGTTGTCTGGGGTTCAGGAGTGGCTTAACAAGAGGAATACGACAACTGTAGCCAAATTCCTTGACACGTCTGTGTGTGGTGGCTCTTGATGCCTTGACCCCAGCCTCAGTCCATTCCTTGTGAAGTACACTCAAATTCTTGAATCGATTTTGCTTGACAATCCTCATAAGGCTGCGGTTCTCTCGGTTGGTTGTGCATCTTTTTCTTCCACACTTTTTCCTTCCACTCAACTTTCTGTTAACATGCTTGGATACAGCACTCTATGAACAGCCAGCTTCTTTGGCAATGAATGTTTATGGCTTACCCTCCTTGTGAAGGGTGTCAATGATTGTCTTCTGGACAACTATCAGAACAGCAGTCTTCCCCATGATTGTGTAGCCTAGTAAATGAATGAATAAATTAACTTTTCCACGACATTCTAATTTATTGAGATGCACCTGTATAGGGTTAGGCTATAATTCGTAATTTGTTTCTACGTTCGACTTAATAATTTGTGGGCACTGTCTATATTTCATTAATTTGTTCCCTAGAAAACCCATGATTTAACTAAAATAATGGAACGAATTAAATCATAGGAACGAATTCTTAATTCATGGCCATGAAATCTTTCATTTCCCCCCGCATATTTACCACAGTAAGAGATGCGAAAACAGTGATTAAAAGTAGGGCTGTGCGATATGACGATATATATCGGATGGATGAAATAAAAAGTCTATCGTTTCATATTATGCTCTATCGTTTATTTCGCGGTGTCACATAAGTACATTGTTTATGGTAATACTTTTTCATCATTTGGATGACTGCGATCAAAGAACTTATACTGACAAGAAGTGAAAGCCAATAGAAGTCCAGCAGCAGCACTACGCTTCAGCCATTCTGGAGTGAAAGCGACTCGGCAGTCCACTAGCTTCTTGCTGTCGCTATGGCAAATATCAGCAGCTTTGTTTAAAAAAACGTGCATTGAAGCTGAAATATAGCCTGAACGATGACAACAATAACGTTCAATCACTAGACTAGTGATCATCAAATCCTTTTAACAGTTTATTTTACAGACTTTATTTTAAAGTCTTACCTTTTTTCACACAACCTTTTGCTCTCTAGAAACCATGTCAGTTTTGGTTGAACATATTTTAAGTTCAAGTGTTAGCATTATAAACACCAAATTAATACACCCCCCCCATCATCATGTTTGTAGTGTGTTCTAGGGGATTAAAACGTACAATATTTTTCAGACCTAGTGGAGTAATAGTAAATAATAATATAGTAAGTAATTGTAAATGTGTAAAGTTGCAATAAGCTCATTATAACTTAGTCATATCCATATAAATCATTATTATGGTTTCTATGGCTAGGAACTGCAGTTCCTAAATGGATTTAAGTTTACTACTAGACTAAAAACAGTTAAAGTCAGCAGGTGCATAAGACAGTGCTACGTCCCACTTCAAAACACAAAATATTTTTACACTTTTGTGAGTAATTACCTGTCAGGGTCTTTGGGAACACGATGAAAGGCAAGATTTTTACTGTCACACTGATAGTTTTTGCAGTGGATTGCCCAACATTGTATTCTTTTATTCCACTTTGACTTCTCTTTCGTTGTTATTCTGTCTGTTTCTGTGTATCTGTGCTGTTGTCCAGTTGGAATTTTTACTCCAAAATGGCGACCACGCTACCGAAGTGCCACCTAGTGGCTGTTACCCAGAAAGCATCAGCGTTTCGCCTCTTGGTCTTCTATACTCTTTGCTGCAATCTTTACACGTCACCATGGGGCGTGAAGGGGAGATAGAACCAGGTGGCGAAAGACCAGCCTGAACAGCATGAATGCAAACCCATAGTCACGATGTAACTTGCTAACCCATCATTTATCTTATAAACAAAGCTTTGTATCTTGTCATACTCGCATTAATATGTTTCATGTGAGCGCATTAATATGTTTCATGTGAGCAGCAGTGTTTTCCGTAGCGCTGCCGATAGAAGCGGTTCTCTGACTGTGCGGCGCAGCCCCACGAGCCGCAGTAACGTTTGGGATCATTTTATTTTAAATGCCAATAATTTCAATTGCAAACATTGCGATTTGTGTTTTCAAATACAACAACGAGTACAATATAACTATTTAAAGAGGCGCGTTTAGCGGTCTCCATGACGGGATCTGAAAAAGGCAACAAAGTAAAATGATCCGTTCTACGGCGTGCTCTCTTCATTTTATCAAATGATCATAATCACATCTATTCATTTTACAATCCTCCTTTTATTTAGACTAAAACCCCTTTAATTCGTGTGAGAAAGCATGCATTTTGAGTGGCATTTGCACATCCTGTCATGCCGGTGAATATATGCCACTACAATAGATGCATTTCACAGTATTAAGGTTAACGATTAATTGATTAATTGATTAATTGATCATTAATTTAAACGACGATCGATCATGGAAATGATGAAAAATGACATCACTAGTAGTAACCTTTTCTTGGTGATTTGCTTTGTCTCCAGGAGCACAGGAAGAAATTGACTACTCCGCAAAGTTGAAATTCAGCGATGATGAAGGAGAGGATGATGGGGAAGAGGAACGGTCTGAAAACAAAAATGGAACCCGGTAAGCATTTCCAAAATGTTTTCCCATTGGTCGTTTAATTTAACTTTTTGCACACTGAAGTTCTTTTTGAAAACTTTGTTTTTATATTTTGTTGTAACAGGGAGCCAAGGGAGGAGCAGAGATCCCAAGATGGGCCTGCACCTGTTTCACGTTCCCGGGCATCCGACAGTGGAGGGGATTCGCGCCGCACCCCTCCTTCCTCTGTTGAAGATGGCTCCGCTTCCCCCTCCAGCAAGCCAGGCTGGGCCGAGGAGGGTGAAAGCAACTGGAGCAGTCAGGCAAACGGAGGATCTTATCAGGTATGCATCTCATCTCCCCATCCAGGTCCAAGCCCTTGGTACCACTGGCCTTTGCCAAATAGTGTGCAGTCACTGTGAGGACAGGAACATGCTTGTGGTGTTTCCTGGATGACTCGCTGATTGATACATGTACCCCTATGCAGGGGCGTAGACCTGGACTAGGTGGCCCAAGGGAGCAGCCCTCCCCCCCACTAGGTCCACTTCTTGGACAAGGGCCCTACTCCTACTACCACCAGGTACATGGGGAAGGAGTCCAAGAAATAGGATGGATACGACATGAAGGGATGCGCCGATCCGATATTCATATCGGGTATCGGCTCCGATAGTGCCATTTTTCTCGAATCGGGTATCGGTCAGAGAGGGCCAATCTAAATCCGAGATTTAAAAAAATAATAATTTCTCGATTGTGCGAATTATTCTGTTACACTTCAGCCATATGATAGCTTAACCCTTTAACGCGTACGATCAGAACTTTCAGTGCGTCACGTCATCAACCGCTGAGTTTAAATCCGCTTTCGCGCTTTGGCTGGCGCGGAGCCAGATTGGACGCGCTGAGCGCTTGTCATATTATCACAAATATTCAGTGTTTTCAACCATATAATGCTTATTTTTGGTTTCAGACATTTAAATACGCAAGCAGTGTTGGGGGTAACGCATTACAAGTAACGCAAGTTACGTAATCAGATTACTTTTTTCAAGTAACTAGTAAAGTAACGCATTACTTTTTAATTTAGAAGGAAATATCTGAGTTACTTTTTCAAATAAGTAACGCTAGTCCCTTTGTTTCCCATGTCTTGACTGACAGCTCTCCTGTTGCCATGTTGAGAAAAATGGGGAGTAAGTGCAGAGCGTTGTGCGCGCTGTGATGTTACTGTAGTTCTAGACTAAATATGAACATTATTTACTCTTCTCACGGCACAAAAACAGATTCAGTATTCCTCAAAACGAATAAAAACAGTCAAATGCAAACTCTGAATATGATATAAACCTGCAATAATTAAATGTTAAATACGACAAATATAATTTATGTATTTAATCCCATTTTATTAACCAATGTCTTTGCTACTGACCTTCGATGATCTAATTCAACCATACTAATAAGCAAAAATGACACATTTGCTTAATTTTTGTTATTGCTGAATAGTGTTGAACTTTCTTCTCCTGCGTCATGTTCTTCATGCAATTTGTTTGAGCAGCGCCCTCTACTGTACAGACGTGAATTTGCATTTCCTTCAGCCTGAGGCGTATTCATTTCACTTCTGTTGTGAAAAGGGCTTTGTGTCACATGACAAGCATGACGCGTCGCCATGGAAACAATAAGGCCATACATTCTAAAATAACGGCTGCCTTAAAAAAAAACCTCACGCTGGGGGCTCAGCTAGAATATTTTAAACTCACGCGAGAAAGGGTTAATGTGAGCTACATATGCATATTTACGTCCTTACATTAAAGTTCACACAAATTATTTTCTCCGCTGTGGCTGTCAGTCGTTCAGCCTTTAAACCCTGGTCGCATTCGGTTAACTTACAGCAGTCAGCTCGGTAAAGCTCTCTCCAAGATTATTCTGTGTTCCCATTATACTTGATTTGTAAATACAAATCTATGATTTTGCAAAAAGGACTTTATCTTCTTGCCGGAGTTTAATGTTGTTTTGTTACTTGCTACCGGGTGTCTGTGAGAACAAAACACGGGCGTAGAAAAGACTATAAATTGTTTTTAAGGTGCACAGTAACTGAAATTTAAAACTGTTAAACGAAAGGCTCAATAACTGTTGCACAGATATAATACACTACGCATCAATTTCTCTTTGCTTTGCAGTTTTTAACACGAAGCGCGTACAATGTGCGCCTCCGGTGTGCAGGCTGTGACGCCAGGTTGCTTCAGGCTTCAAGCGCATCATTCTGCACACCGGATGCGCACATTGTAAGCGCTTCGTGCTCATAGACTGTATAAAAACAGTTCGTGCTGCACTGTATTTGTTTTGTCCTATCGTATCTATCATGTTTTGTTGCCTTATTAAAAAATATGCTGTACGCTTAAAAGAAATGTATTTTAATTTTATAGTATATACTTGTATATAAATACATTCATGAATGTTTTTAATGAATGGATTTTATAATAATATAAATAGCAATGTGTAACATTTTACCATATTTAGTGCAACACTTTTATTTGTTCCCCACAAAATGTTTTTTTCACTAAATGTTTGGATTTCTAAAATTATTTTGCACTGATTTTTCTAGAATAACTTTTGGTGCCGAATTATCCACTAACCTAGTTTGATACATTTTTGTCATAGATTATAAATATACATAGGCCTATATTTTTTCAGATGTATTGTTTATTTTATTTTTCTTTTATAATGAAGTAGTCTGTATCTAGTAGATTGTGAAAGAATGATTATAATTTCCACACACAGAGATATATAAATTCTACATTTATTTAAATGAGGGAAAAAAACTTCACTAGTATCGTATCGGTATCGGCCAATACCGAACCCTAGGTATCGGAGGCGAAAAAGGCAGATCGGAGCATCCCTACTAGCAATAGCATATTGGTGATTTAGGAGGTGGTGGTTGTATTGGTGAACTTTGGTTAATAAACCGCCTTCTATCAACAGGACCGGCCTTCGAACCAGTCGCCAATCTCGGGCCCCATCCTAGCTCCCCAGAAGCCCAGTGGTGCCCAGGCACAGCAGCAGGCGGGGGCAATGCCTGGTGGGCCGACCCCTCCTCCCTCCAACACTCTGCATCCCCAGCAACAGGGTGAGGATGAGGATGAAACATGGCGGCAACGGAGGAAGCAGTCATCAACTGAGATCTCTGCTGCAGTAGAGCGTGCCCGTCGGCGGCGTGAAGAGGAGGAGCGGAGGATGCAGGAGGAGCGCCGTGCTGCCTGTGCGGAGAAGCTGAAAAGACTTGATGAAAAACAGCAGCAGCAACAGACTATGAATCCCAGCACCCCCAGTGATGCTCCTACCAACAGTCCTAGTCCTTCCTTGTCTGCATCTGCTTCATCTCCCAATGTCAGTCAGCCACCATCACCCTGTGTGGACACTGAAGACCCTCCTCTATTATCTTCTCAGGGAAGCAGTGCAACACTAGGATTGAATATTAATAACAGACAGCGGGCTGGCAGCAACAGCAGCCATGACTCCAACACTGGTTAGTATTCCATAAATAGTTACAAAAAATGTCTAGTGTTTTGGTTGAATGGGTGATATATTTCTTCATCGTTCTAATACTTGGTGGCCTTTCCTTGGTGAATTTGTTGTAGAAGATGATGAGCAGATTACAGTATTTGTTTTAAATAAGCTGAAATGTAATATGTATGATTTCTTCTTCATTCAGAGTCTCCGCAGGCTCTGCAGCCTCAACCCACCCAGCACCCACAGACCCTGGATGTCCCAGTGCCTGGAGATGCCAAGGAGGAACCTGTGGTGCATATCCGCACTAGAGGTGGAGATGACACAGTGAAGGTGGTTGAAAATGTTGGTGGAACAGGACGGCAGGGAAGTGGTCCATCTGGGCAGAGCTTTTCCAAGTATCAAAAATCGCTTCCTCCTCGTTTTCAGAGGCAACAACAGGTTTGTGTTGGATGTTTTGTCTCTAAATATGGGAAAAGTCGTATCCATTAATCAGAATCAGAATCAGAAGAGCTTTATTACCAAGTATGTTTACACACACAAGGAATTTGACTTGAAGACAGGAGCTACCGGTGCAGAAGAAAGTACAGACAGTGCAGACATACATGATAGTGCAGACATACATGGGAATAACACAGTAGGGATGGAGTGTAAATTATAAACTTGGCTCTCACAATTAGTGCTTCAGTGCTTTAGTTTTAATCCCTTCAAATTAGAGTTTTAAGATTAGACGCGTGTGACTGAGTCCATTTTCAGGAGTTATGTTAATTTGATTATTGTAATAGGAGTACACTACCTTCACACCCAAGCAAAAATATAAAGAACATTTGAATCTTTTAACATACTAACAAATATTCGTCTTTATACTCAGATACTGGGTTTAAAGTTTGACAAACATAAATACTTTTATTGTATAAAATGTGGTCTGTATCATTTTTGGACAGGAGCAACTTCTCAAACAGCAGCAGCAGCAGTGGCAGCAGCAGCAACATAACCAGGTTGCCCAAAATCAGCTCCAGTCTCAGCCTCAGAATCAGCAGGGCCCCTCTCCAGGTACCACACCACAGTCTGGGCCCAAACAGCCAACCCTTTACCCTCCTGGCTCAATGGGACGTCCTCCACCTCTGCCTATGAACTTTGATCCCCGCTGGATGATGATGCCCTACATGGACCCACGAATGATGCAGGGACGTCCCCCACCCATGGACTACTACACTCCCAGCATGCATCCATCTGGTTAGTAAATAACTCAAAAAGATCAACTGAATATTAGTCAAACAGTATTGGTGTCCAGAGATTATAGGGGCTTTTATGTTTCAGGGATGATGAGTCGAGAGCGTTCTGATTCAGGTGGCTCTGGGTCAGATCCGTTTGATAGGCAGCAGCATGGTGGACCCCCTCATCCCCATCGTGGCACACCTCCAATGGATCCCAAACTGGCTTGGGGACCAGATGTTTTTCCAGGGGGTACTGAGGGTCGAGGTCTAAGCTCCCCCCTACGGCAGAAAGCTGTCGAGGAAGAGCAGGCTGGCAAAGGTCAAAGGTAACAAGAAGCTATTTAAACATTAATACATATATAAATACAAAGTTCTTGTATTTAAACCAGTTTCTATTAAAGTTCTTTATTCCAGATTTCTTTCGTTTGTTTCAGAAGCATGATACACTTTTCTTTTTTAATGTTTCTAGAAGTGACACTCCTCCAGTACTTATGCGGGAGGGAGGCACAGCTCCCATTCATCCGCCCAGCTCTCCATCTGGTTCATCTAACCAAACCCCACCACCTCTTGGGATTCAAGTTGGGGGCCAGGGTACTAGCCACCATGCCCATCATCAGCCCTTTATGTGTGGGCGAGGAGGTTACAGTAGCTACCCTGACAATGGATCCAGAATGGGCTCCCACTTGCAGCAAAGGGCCAGCAGTGGAGGAACACTGCATGGTTTTGGCCACCAGGAGGGTAGTCAACGGAGCCAAATCTGGGGGACTCCTCATCCCCATTATGACCGTAATGGCTGTTCTGATCACTCGGCCTTGGAGACCAACTCGCATCTGCAACACCATGGTCCCCCCACTCACGCCCCTCATTTCTCTCTTCATCCTCATAAGCAAGAGAATGGCAGAGAGCGAGAAAAAGGGGGGGAGCCAAAAAAGATTGACCCTTCACCTCCACTCCATCAGCTGTCCCTTTCCCCTTCCTGTTCATCATCATCATCTTCGTCAGCTAGAGAAGATGGTAGTGGAAAACAGTCCTTACATAATCAGGTCCTACCACCGATTGAACATGATACTGGATCTACTCATGCTTCAGGAAGGAAACAGGAGAAAATGGGAAATGCACAAAATCAGCCCCAGCAGCATTCTGTGCAGCAGCACCACCCTAAAGCCAACCCTCGCAGTCGGGAGCACAAAACTGAGACACACTGGGGCCCGAGGCCTGGGGGCTCAACCCATAACAGAAAGGCACCGGGCTCTGGAATGAGTGGAAATACTGAAGAGCCTGCAAATCATGGGGCTGAGAACAAATCCTTTACTCAATCAGATGGCACCACAACCAAGCGAGCAGGTCCAATTAAGAGACCAGTAATTAAAGAGATGAAAAGAGAAGGTGGTGAAGGAGGAGGAGAAAAGACCACTGGAGGCTCTGGTAAAGATAAAGAACAAGATGCTAGCCAGACCGCAACCAAACTAGAAACGACCTCTGGGGCTCAAGGCTCCTCAGCACTCGGTGGAAAAGATGATGCAGTCTCATCAAATAAACCCAGAACTGGCGGAAAGGAGCGAGGTAACACTGGGGGTACAGGTAAAGGATCCAAAAATGGAGAAGGCTCTATCCAGAATTCTGGCTCTTCAGCTCCACAGTCCAGGAGGGAAAGAGAGCATTCTGCTGAAAGAGGGAGCACAACTTACCATGCATCTTCGTCCAGAGGTAGCCGATCCAACCGTGGCCGAGGAGAGTTCTACGGCAGAGGCCGAGGCTACAGGGGCACTTACACTGGCAGTGCAGGTGGTGGCAGCCGTGGCAAAGCAGGTGGCAGGAGCAGCAGGGATTATAGATCAGCTGCCAACAGTGGCTACCACCATGCAGCTTCTAATCAAGAATACAAGCGAGAGGCATCATCTGGCAGTGGTAGGCATAGACATGTGGGCTCTCAGCCAAATCCGGGACGTGCTAGGAACCGAAGTGAGACTCGAAGTGAAGGCTCTGAATATGAAGAGGTGCCAAAGAGGAGACGACAACGGGGATCTGAAACAGGCAGTGAGAGTGCTGGTAGTGACCTTGCTCACTCAGACAAGGAAGACCGCAAGCCAAACACCAAGACTGGCGTCGGAGGAGAGAACCCTACAATTGGCCCTTCATCTTTTTCGGCTCCAAACAGAAACTCCCAGACAAGAGTGTTCACACCAAGGGGAGTGCCCTCTAGACGTGGCAGAGGTGGTGGTGGTGCTGGAGGAGGTCTCCATAGAAGTGGAGGTAGTGCTGGAGTGTCTGGTGGACACAGATCTGGACCTGGCTCTGGTTCTCATGGCTGGTCTGCAAAATCTGCAACTGTGCGAAAGCAACAGACGTCCTCACAGCCACCCCCTCCTAAAGATTCAGGTCGTGGAGCCAATGTTGACAAGAAGAAAGCTGCAGACCAGAATCAGTCTCAGAGTCAAGGTGCAAATCCCTCCGCACCTAATCCCTCTGTGCCTACAGCTATCCAACAGGGGTCCACTGAGAATGGAAGCGCTGGAGCCCCACTGTCCTCAAGTAATGTTCCTTCAAATTCCACTGGCACTCCTGCCCAGACTCTTCCTCTGTCTGCCCCCGACGGACGAGGTTTCCCTAACCAGGGATTTGAGCGCCCCCCTCGTCGCAGACGCCACGGACGATCCCAGCATCAGCAGGACAAGCCTCCCAGATTCCGCAGACTTAAGCAAGAGCGAGAGAATGCAGCCCGTGTCAATGGAAGCAGTGGAATTATTGACGTCGTAGCTGGACAACAGCAGCGGCCTGCTTCACCTTTGCAGAAATCCCTGCAAGAAACCAATAGCACTCCCAATGCATCCACCGCAGCTGTTGCAAATGTAAAACACAGTGTGTCCGCAACTTCTAACAATAATAATAACAGCAGCAACCTTGGGGGTGGAAACCAAAATTTCAATAGCCACCACCACCATCACTACCAGGGCAACTCCCAGTCGCACCTTCAACACCATCACAACCATAAACCAGCTGGGGGCGCCAAATCTCCAGACGTCTCTAACCAGAACTCTGATCAGGCCAACGAGGAATGGGAAACAGCCTCCGAAAGCAGCGATTTCACCGAGTTTCGAGAAAGAGAGGGTGGAGGAGGCGGTAAACCCTATTCCTCCCACCATCATCATCACCACCACTACCACCATCCATCCGGAAGAGGTGGTGGAGGCGGCGGTGGGGGCGAGAGAGAGATGACAGCTAAAGAATTGGCCACCAGCAAGAGAAGCTTCTCCAGTCAGCGCCCTGGAATGGAGCGGCAGAACAGAAGGGTTAATGCCGGTGGTGGTGGTGGTGGTGGAGGAAGAGGCCCCAGGGGTCCGCCTGGTGTTGGTGGGGCGGTGGGTGGCGCTGGCAATGGTGGGGGCAATCGTGGTGAGAGGCATGGCAACTGGCCCTCTCCTAAGAACAGGAAGTGATGCTTTGTTTTTTTTGTTTTTTTAATTTGGAAATATTTAAAATGCATCCCTCTATCATTGGCCACTCTTTTCTGTAAAACCTCTTCCCTCCTTAACATATTAACACTTTATTATCGTAAAAGATTAGTTACCAAGACCATGAACACATTCTAGTTCTTTTGGTTTATAGCTTTTTGTCCCTTATTTGGAAATTCACAATCTGTGTCCTTTCATGCTCCAATAAATCCTAAACTCTACTCTGAGATTTTACATACTACACCCCATTTTAATGGAAATATTTGCTGACTGAAAATGCATATGACCACATGGCCCATTTATGTTGGCATATACAAGCACAAAATGACATCAACCTAACAAAATTGTGCTTAGTTTGTGTATGCTGGGTATGCACACGTTACGTGTGTTTGTGTAAGAACTGTGGCTTGAAGTATATATGAAAGGCCAAGGTTGTTATTATGTACTTGTGTATTCACATCACATGTTGGATTCTGGAAGTTGCTCTTTTAATGAGAACAAATGTATCATAGATTTGTTTTCCCCCTTCTTGTGGTGTTCATTTTTCTTTTCAGCCTCCTAAAGGTGAGGATATCTGTTTTTTTTTTTTTTCCCCCCGCAAAGCAGATCATTAAAACTCATTTTTAAATAAAACCCTCTTCATTTTTGGTTCTAACTCACATGCTATTGTGCCCACCTAGTATCTCACCAACGCTCGACTTTTTTTTTTATTTTATTTGTTTTTTTTAAAATAAAAAATCACTGTAATGCCCACTTTTCAGAACTATGTTGTGTATTTTTCCTTATGTTAAGTTATAGGTCCTCTCTGCTCATTGCTTTGGGTTTTCAAATAGTTTCATTAGCTGTTTTGGCCTCCGCATGGAATTGTAGTCTAATATTGCACATTATACTTGTTAATATTATTAGACGCTGATCTTAATTCAAGGTCCTTCAAAAGTTCCTCTTCATGGATCACATCGTTTTAAGGTTGTTTCTGTTGTGATCAAATCAGATGACTCTTAGCCTTAGTCAGATCCTCATTCAATTAGATGTTTTTTTTTTTTTGAGAACATCCGTTAAAGATTTTCTTTTGTCTTGCACTTATATTAAGTCAGTAAACTCTCCTTTAGAATAAAGATCGTTCAATGTTTTTTTTTCTTTTCTTTATATGGATAGCTGTATATTTGTCATCTTATCTGACTAGGTGTCATACTGCAGTTCCAGGTTATTGAACATGACAAGTATTGTGCTACTGTTATGTTCACTTAACAGTTCTAGGGAGTGTAGAGAATCACTCTTTGACCACCCTTTGCATTGTAAATTCCCTTTTTTTTTATTTTTTATAAAGGAACCTACACAAGCTCTTCCTCCAGTGTGTATTTCCAAAGTCCCCCAAAACATGTCTCAGAACTATGAGCAGTTGTCTTGCTCACATCCTCGGACTGATCTTCAATTTACCAGTCATCTCATTGAGACACAAGTCAATGCCAAGGAGTCTGTGGCCCTTTTTGAGTCGTGTTACAAAATGAGACCTTGCTTCAATGTGCAATATGCCTGACATCAAACAAATTCTGCCCATCCAGGGAGCCTGAGCCCAGGTTATTGAGAAACCACAAATGCTTGACGTCTAAAAAGAAACGGCTCAAAGCATTGTTCCCTCCTCATTTTTGACCAGCATCTGTATCCTAATGGTGTAAGTTGGGGTTTGTTTGTTTTCTGGGAATGCCTTGGTCTAATGAATAGCTTTGAAGTAATAAGTAGGGCTTTCAAATGAAATGTGTGTGAGAGTAGGGCATTTAAAAAGTATGTGTGAATTTCTATCCGATCTCTACATGTAATGTGCTCTTTTGAGGATAGAACTCTTTGTGAAAGGCGAACACGAGTCCCAATTGCCCATCTTTTCTGACACTATTAGGATGTTTTATTTGATCTAGGATATTTTCATTATATGCATTCAAGTGTGTGTATATGTTAATCCAAATGAAGTGCAGTGGAAAAAATGTTAACTCGATATATATATATATTTTTCCTACCTACTAAGGAAAAGAACTAAAGTGGGTTAATTTTACTTTTCTTGCAGACATTTGCCAAACATGGTTTCGTCCTCCGATACAGCTTGGTTGGTCTATTCGTTGGAAGCTGTTCTCCCATCGGCTTTCAGTGCCATCACATGTTGGATTCTGGAAGTTGCTCTTTTAATGAGAACAAATGTATCATAGATTTGTTTTCCCCCTTCTTGTGGTGTTCATTTTTCTTTTCAGCCTCCTAAAGGTGAGGATATCTGTTTTTTTTTTTTTTCCCCCCGCAAAGCAGATCATTAAAACTCATTTTTAAATAAAACCCTCTTCATTTTTGGTTCTAACTCACATGCTATTGTGCCCACCTAGTATCTCACCAACGCTCGACTTTTTTTTTTATTTTATTTGTTTTTTTTAAAATAAAAAATCACTGTAATGCCCACTTTTCAGAACTATGTTGTGTATTTTTCCTTATGTTAAGTTATAGGTCCTCTCTGCTCATTGCTTTGGGTTTTCAAATAGTTTCATTAGCTGTTTTGGCCTCCGCATGGAATTGTAGTCTAATATTGCACATTATACTTGTTAATATTATTAGACGCTGATCTTAATTCAAGGTCCTTCAAAAGTTCCTCTTCATGGATCACATCGTTTTAAGGTTGTTTCTGTTGTGATCAAATCAGATGACTCTTAGCCTTAGAGTCAGATCCTCATTCAATTAGATGTTTTTTTTTTTTTGAGAACATCCGTTAAAGATTTTCTTTTGTCTTGCACTTATATTAAGTCAGTAAACTCTCCTTTAGAATAAAGATCGTTCAATGTTTTTTTTTCTTTTCTTTATATGGATAGCTGTATATTTGTCATCTTATCTGACTAGGTGTCATACTGCAGTTCCAGGTTATTGAACATGACAAGTATTGTGCTACTGTTATGTTCACTTAACAGTTCTAGGGAGTGTAGAGAATCACTCTTTGACCACCCTTTGCATTGTAAATTCCCTTTTTTTTTATTTTTTATAAAGGAACCTACACAAGCTCTTCCTCCAGTGTGTATTTCCAAAGTCCCCCAAAACATGTCTCAGAACTATGAGCAGTTGTCTTGCTCACATCCTCGGACTGATCTTCAATTTACCAGTCATCTCATTGAGACACAAGTCAATGCCAAGGAGTCTGTGGCCCTTTTTGAGTCGTGTTACAAAATGAGACCTTGCTTCAATGTGCAATATGCCTGACATCAAACAAATTCTGCCCATCCAGGGAGCCTGAGCCCAGGTTATTGAGAAACCACAAATGCTTGACGTCTAAAAAGAAACGGCTCAAAGCATTGTTCCCTCCTCATTTTTGACCAGCATCTGTATCCTAATGGTGTAAGTTGGGGTTTGTTTGTTTTCTGGGAATGCCTTGGTCTAATGAATAGCTTTGAAGTAATAAGTAGGGCTTTCAAATGAAATGTGTGTGAGAGTAGGGCATTTAAAAAGTATGTGTGAGTTTATATCTGATCTCTACATGTAATGTGCTCTTTTGAGGATAGAACTCTTTGTGAAAGGCGAACACGAGTCCCAATTGCCCATCTTTTCTGACACTATTAGGATGTTTATTTTATCTAGGATCGTGTGTATATGTTAATCCAAATGAAGTGCAGTGGAAAAAATGTTAACTCGATATATATATATATTTTTCCTACCTACTAAGGAAAAGAACTAAAGTGGGTTAATTTTACTTTTCTTGCAGACATTTGCCAAACATGGTTTCGTCCTCCGATACAGCTTGGTTGGTCTATTCGTTGGAAGCTGTTCTCCCATCGGCTTTCAGTGCTGTTTATCATCCCTCTTAAACCTAAACCATTGATGTGGTCACATTATATGTACCAATATAGAGTAAAAAATGAATAGCAATGTGTATTCCACTAAATACTCAGAGATTGTATTATACTTCTAACTATACCGAGGTACCTGAGGTTATTGTTGAAACCTTGATATACACACACATGTATGTATATTGGTATGCATCTGAGTTTGTCCGCCCCAACTTACATTCCCATACACAATTGTTGCCATTTTTAAGTTCAAGGGAGCAATGTACAAGCAGAGAAGTGTCTTATTATAATAAAAAGTATACAGAGAAAAAGTTAAATAAAAATCTTTTGTTTTAATGGAAGATCTGTGGTTTGACTTCATTTCATCAGTGTCATTAAGAGTATGCTAAATATGAATTAAGGCCTTTTTGAGGCTTTTTGTTTCTCTCTCATGCTTCCAAACCATGTCCATCATATAATTTCATTGATTTCCTCTACATGTTTTAGGTACACACATTTGACAACAATTACTGCTATAAACGTGCTAAATTACTGCTGTAACCATTGGTAAATACGTTAGGTTTTTGTTGTTTGTTTGTGTACAGGACCCACGTGCGTCCCAGGAGGGCAATTACAGCCACGCATTGTAGAATTTCTATTATTTTTTTGCATATCTTAGCATAAACCTTAAATGTCAGTTTTGCAGTGTTATTCGATAACCTCAATATTGTATTATATTAATTAACATATTACGTGAATACTTGGTCCGACTCTACTCTCCAGTCCAGATAATAGCGAGAAGAAGTCTACGAATGGGAAAAACCTCTGATTCTAAAGACTACAATTCCAACAAGACCCGCAGGTCCGTGAGAGCGGAAGTGACCTGCCTTGTGATCACGTGCTGTACGTGGAGCGGAAGCCTCCAATCAGCGTACACCGTTGTGTTGCCGCGGCTGACATCGACCCCGGGAGATCCTTGAGGTAACACGAATAAACGCTTTTTATCGCTATAATGGACAGGAATATCTAGTAGTTTCGGTGTGTGCGCGCAGTTTTGAGTTATTACTGTGAATGTATTGTTAATTGTATGTGTTGGGACTCTCTTCAATCGACATATTTTAGATACAGTCGGCGAATTTGCTGCGGCCTACGTTTAAGCGTGAGCTAGCAGCGGCACGCTAAGCTCATCTATCGTTAGCCGAACTCGCCAACTACAACATGGAGATTTATCAAGATACAAACCAGCCTTTTTAACGTGCCGGTGGTTTTACATTTTGCTCACACATAAGCGCATTTGTCCGTATGTGTTTGATTGACTCTGTGATTAGGTAACCAGCCGGCTGTGTTAGCGTGCGCCAGGCCAGTCTGTTGTTTATGTGAAAACAGTTAGCGTTATACGCGATGCATTTTTTTTATAAACGTGCTTATCTGAAACGAATTAACTCCGCAATCTGATATGATCATGTTCGTTCTGTAGTACCAGTAAAGACCGAGTAAGGCTTTTTGGAGCAGGTATTGTCTCTGTTGTTTAATTGTCTCGTTTAATGTTGTTCTACTATCGCTTTTCTAGTTTCCCAACATGAGTAGCTCAGAGGAAGTGTCGTGGATTTCTTGGTTTTGTGGTCTACGTGGAAACGAGTTCTTCTGTGAGGTTTGTATTCGTTTGTTCGTCTCATATTGTGTGTCTATGTAAGGGTGAACAGGGCGTGTTCAAATGTAAGCTTAACCATTTAGTCTGCATTAATATTGATGTATGGTACATCTCTTTTTACTCCATCCAGGTAGATGAGGACTACATTCAGGACAAGTTTAATCTTACAGGACTCAATGAGCAAGTTCCCCATTACAGACAAGCCCTTGACATGATCCTGGATCTGGAACCTGGTCAGTGATTGTTCAACACAGGCTTTAATGGGTTTAAGGCAGCGTTGAATTAAAATTCATGTGTTTTTTGTGTAGGTTTTATTTGTGAAATATTGCTTGACCTAATAGTTTCATCAAAATGCCATAATCCCGTGGTAAAAAGGACAGTCTTCTCTCTGGTGACGTATGCAGGATATCTCCAATCATTTATTCCCCTTATGCCGAGTTCATACTGCATGATTTTAACCCGATTTTTCACTCGCCGACAAATGCCCGAAATCGGAGGCAAATCGGTGCTCGTTCACACGAGTGACAATCACAGAGTGTGAATTATCAAAGACGCGATCTGAGAGAATCGCAGACGCCCGCAAAATATTTGGCATGCTGAATATCTGGAGCTGTCGGCGATTCTCAATCACGCTGTGTGCAATGAGCTCTGACTGAAAACTACATCGGCGATGACCTACAGCCAATCAGAGACCAAGATACAGGGCAGAGGGAAGTTCGGGGAGGAGTTATAGACCAGAATATCAGTATTTTAATAGATATATGAACAATTATATCATACAGAAACAAGCACAAACATTTGCTTGACCAGCCACAACATCAACATAACAGTTACTGCAAAATTATTTGCCGCCAACACTCTTTGCAGAACACCTAATCCCTGTTCCCTGCATCTCCCTCCTGCATAATCTGTTTTTCTTTTTCTCCTTGTAGCCGGAAATCAGCTCACAGACAATTTGCGGGCTATATATATATTTATTTTAATAATTCCAGTCTTGCTCGAGAACTCCGGTCTGACGCACGCGGGTTCTCGCGTTATTTCCTTATCCCTTCTCGCGTGTGTTTTGTTGTGAAACCTAGTTTGCGGACCAGACAGAGCTGTCGGCGATTCTTCCTATTGTAAAGTCATGCAGTGTGAAACCCCCTGTCGCCGATCCATCGTGCAATGTGAACACAGCAGCAACTGACTGCTACCTCAGATAGTCACGCAGTGTGAAAACCACGGCGAACCGACGAGTTTGAAAATCGTGCAGTGTGAACCCGGCGTTAAACCCTGTTCATCAGTCTCCCCGATGGAATGCGACGGCCACATCTCAACATCCGATCAACCACTGATGCATACATTTAAGTCCTGCCCTAATTATTTTTCTTATTTACACTGATGTCAAAACATTGAAGAAAAGATCTATTGCTACTTCTGTTTCATTGTGACTTGAAGGTTATGTGCTTTAGGCTGTGCACGCAACCAACCAGGCACATTAAAAATGTAATTTTAGGCACGATCTTTTAAAACCAAATCCATGAATCCCCCTCCCAGAGAGCAGATGAATTCACTCTCCTCATCTGTTTAATGTCTTGAACCAAAGTTAGACAATTGCTTATTTTATGCATGTATGCCCATAATTGTCTGCCTAATGCTAAATGTTTCCCAGAAATACGCATATTGTAACTAGGTTTGTTTTGAGTGATTTAAATGTGATGCAAATAAAGCATGAATGCATTTGCTTTTAAGTGCAACACCTTAAAACATACTAGAGAAGACATGCATTTCCCTGTTTAAAGTCACTATGAAATCAAAATGGGCGGTTCTTTTATTTATGTAATGTTACAATGCATTATAAATTACTTATCCGTGTGTTATTATAACTCTTCTCTGATGGTGTGTGCACTGGCACAAGCATGGGACAAGAGTCCCTCCCATCCAGCAACTTGTCACTCACATCCAATCCATTCCTGATGGACAAAACCAGGTCCCACTCAGTTTTTCTCATTTGAGAATCCATTTCACTTAGATGTGCATCACGTTAGGGAAGAAAAGATTTATCGCATTTCTGTGTCATGCTGACTTTAAACGTTGTGATTTCCTAGCTGTGTAATAGTGTTGTTGTGTGTGTTTGTATCAGATGAGGAGCTGGAGGACAACCCTAACCAGAGTGACCTGATTGAGCAGGCTGCTGAGATGCTGTATGGACTGATCCATGCGCGCTATATCCTCACTAACCGTGGCATTGCCCAGATGGTACGTTATCCCTGAGTCATCTAGTCTTTTTAATAGTTTTATTAAAGAAGGACAATTGTTTTCAGCTTCATACGTGTGAAGTTGTGCTTGTTTTCTCTTGCAGCTGGAGAAGTACCAGCAGGGAGATTTTGGCTATTGTCCTCGTGTTTACTGTGAGAATCAGCCAATGCTGCCCATTGGTGGGTGTCCCATTTATTTTACTTAAAAAAAAAAAAAAATATATATATATATATATATATATAATGTTTGCCATTGTAATCTTTTTTTATTTTATTTTTTTCAGTTAGTGATGCTCTGATTGATTGGTATCAGTTGATAATCACTTATTATGAATCAGTTGATGATCTCTCAATTCGATAATCTCATAAACTGATCGCATGTTGACATTGAGCACATTTACATGCACACCAATACGCTGATAACTCACAAAAAACAGCTTATTGAAATAACCTGTTGTCCTGGTTTACATGCAAACCAGTAGCCTGGCAATGCAATAAAAACGTAGTATCACCACATGCGCACTTCAATAAACCAAAAGAAAGCAGGTTAATGTTAATGCTGGGTGAACTTGGCATAAAGGGCAAAAATCTAGATGTTTATGCTTAAGCCGTTTATGACCGTACTCCAATAAAGGAAAGCGGATTAACACGTTTACATGATCATGTGTGTTATCAGCTTCACTCAGTGCATAATCGGGATAAGAAAGTGCACTGTGTAAAAAAAGATGCACACCTTAAAGGGTTAGTTCAAGCAAAAATGAAAATTAGCCTGTGTATATCTCACCCTCGAGGCATCCTAGGTGTGTAAGACTTTCTTCTTTCAGACGAATCCATTCGGAGTTATATTAAAATTGTCCTGGCTATTCCAAGCTCTATCATTGCAGTGGGTGTTTCTGCTCAACAGTCCAAAACACGTCAAATAAAGCACGCGCATCCATAAAACGTCCCTCATCTAACTGTCGGATGACAGCTAGCCGTTCCGGCGGATGACGTAGGATGCTGGTGTTGCTTGATTAGTGATGAACATAGAGAGAGAACAAAACAAAACGAATTAGAAGTACAAACCAAGGATTTGTAAAGAAAAATGTCGGAGGATTTAGAAAAAAGCCAAGAGGAGACTGATTTTCCTTTGCTAAAGTAAGGAAACTTTGCTTCCTTTGCTCCTGTAAACAAACTCGTGAGACTAGCATATCTCAGAGGCGCGTGCGCGACACCTAGGCTATGTCCCACGTCATCCGCCTTGCACGCACGACAGTTAGCATAAGCTAGAGAAAGCAGTTTATAACATTTTAAATATTAATGTTTTTCTTAAAAAAACGCATGGATTCGCTACAGGAGGCCTTTATTCACCCCATGGAGCCGTGTGAGACACGTTTTATTATGGATGTGCGTGCTTTATTTGACGTGTTTTGGACTGTTGAGCAGAAACACCCACCCACTGCAATAACGCTTAGAGCCAGGACAATTTTTAATATAACTCCGACTGAATTCGTCTGAAAGAAGAAAGTCATATACACCTAGGATGCCTCGAGGGAGAGTATAAAACAGGCTGATTTTCATTTTTGGGTGAACTAACCCTTTAAATGAATTATGAAAATTAAAATCCTACTCGCCCTCAAGTCTTTCCAAACTTGAATGAATTTCTTTCTTCTGTTGAACACAAAAGACGACATTTTAAAGAATGTGGGTTACCTAACAGGTGCTGGTCCCCATTTACTTCCATGGTATTTTTTTCCTCTCCATACTATGGAAGTCAGTGGGGATCAGCAACTGTTTAGTTACTCAGTAGAAGCAAGAAACCTCATACGGGGTGAAACAACATGAAGGCGAGTAGATGACACACATTTTGGGTGAACTATTCCTTTAATAAAAATGAGGCTTACAAGTTGAGGTACAATTCACATGAGTTTCAGTGAGTGAGTCTAGTGTCTGTTTTTGTCTCCAGGGCTCTCTGACATTCCTGGCGAGGCTATGGTGAAGCTCTACTGCCCTAAGTGTATGGATGTGTACACACCCAAGTCGTCCAGGCACCATCACACCGATGGAGCCTATTTTGGCACTGGTTTCCCCCACATGCTCTTCATGGTGCATCCCGAGTACCGGCCAAAGAGGCCTGCCAACCAGTTTGTGCCCAGGTTTGTCTTTCCTTTATATGGCGGTCACCTGCTGCTCTATATAAATGGATTTTCTCACATCTCTAAAATCGCTCAGTTTCTCAGAGCTGTCATTCTCCTCTTCCAGGCTCTATGGTTTCAAGATTCACCCAATGGCTTACCAGCTACAGCTGCAGGCAGCCTCCAGCTTCAAGAGTCCCGTCAAAGCGATCCGCTAAGAACCTGAGCAGGGCGGGATGGGATGGGATGGGGTGGGGTGGGTTGTGTGTCCGTCGGCATGGCCTCACTCTTCTCCAGCAATTTTAGATTTGACCAAGACTAAGGTTTAAATATGGAGAGGGTGAGACTATAACACACTCTGGGGAGAAACAAAAACCTTACCTCTGAAACACTGTACAGAAAACGGGGTGTTCCTTCTGAAAACAATTTCAGTTCTTAACCTCCACATAGAAAATAAAGTTATAATTAAAGATAGATACGTGTAGGATGGCTCTGCTCACTCTCTGGTCCTGTTCGTTTTAGTTTCCTACGGTTAAGTAACGTTCACATACAAGAGTGTCATGAATTGACTTGTCTTATTAGTTCATGATGTGATGTATGGTTGAATATAATAGTAAGCCAAATATCTCCGTGCAACCAGATATTTGGTTTACTTTAAAACGGCTGTTGCATGGAAAAAGGCAGTATATTTTGGATTTGTTTTAAGCTCTGAGTAATATAGCTGGGATCGTCTGTGACTGTTCTTTGTTGACAGACTGCAAGCTTTCAGTGCATGTATTAGAAAAGACCAGAAACGGGAAGACCCAAATGCAATCAGGAAACTGTCTCCGTCTTAATTAGACAAGTGTTTTGTTTGAATCATCAGTCCTGCACTCCTCGTCAGAATGACGCCAACCTGCGAAGTTCCTCCGGTGTCAAGATTACTTCCGAAAGATTTTACTAGATTTACCACAGAACCACAATTAGGAAGTTGTTTATGTTTGGTATGGGCCCAGGTTTTTCTTCTCTGGTTTACGCCTCTCTACCAGAAGAAATACTTTAAAGAGTAGAATCTGTAAATCAGCTGGAATGCATTGGATGTTTCATTTAATTTTTTTGTTGATCCTGTTGAATGTTTTTTTTTTTTCCCCCTTTAGAGCGGTTGAGGAACCAGGGTTCAGAATTCACAATAAATGTCTTTTCCTAAGTTGTGCGAGAGTCCTACATGTCTCTGAGATAAACTCAAAATGTCTGTAATATAATACTTATGTCATTTACTTACCACTTTTGTTTTCAAACAGTATCATGGCTGTTTTCCATATCCTGTGGTATTAGTATGCTTAATATTAAGTCTCATAGGCAACTTTTATGGTTCATTTTGGCGCTTGCCCACTTTCATTAAATTGAAAATATTATGTAGCTTAACACATTCGGTTTTCAAACATTTGAACATGAAATAAACCGTTGACAAATCAATTATTTTAATAAACCAGCATTTTCTGCTCATCAGGGAGTACCTCTTGCTGAACAGAGCTTCAGTTAGATGTCAAAAAAACTACCTACATACTAAACCTTAAGGCATAGATACGTAGAAAAAATGCTAGTGACAGGACAACATTCACCATATAAACAGCATCCATTTCACACCCAAACTGTATGAATAGTCAATAAATAAACATTACATAACCAATTGTTCAACCCATATCTAACAGACTGGGTTAAAAGATGCCTTTGCAGTTAATCACTTCAGTAGCAAATCAGTGGCAAGAAATGACAATTGCAAACATTGATAATGGCTCCTTATACTGCTACACCACAAACTCCTTGAAACCAATTACTGTGCATCTACTGCATGAAATCAGATTAGTTTTACCATCCATACAGGGCATGAATATTGATATTTTTGTAAATGTATGTTGAACAACAATGATAACTAATGTACAGATGGAAATATTGAGTATAAATGGTAAAGAACAGATTAATGAAGCTCATGCAACAAAGAACAAAATGATTAAACAACAAAACAGGACTCCTCAACATAAGCAGCAATCTGCACTATTTTCTATCATGTTGACAATATAAATATTGGGGGCCTCATTTATAAAGTGAGTACGCACAGATTTGATCTTAGAGTGTGCTTATGCTTAAATCCACACCGATGAAAACTGGCTTTGACGTGGAAAAGTGCTTAGCGTCACGTCAGGGTCTGAGCAGACGCACGCACTTTTTCTTGTTCGAGTACTGCAGCTTTTTGAAAATGTAAGCTGTTCTAAATGAAAGGATTTGCATGATGACTCTTTCACATGTTAATGATATTAATTAGGAGTCGTTTAGAAGGCAGAGGGCTGAAACCATTCAGTTCATGATCACTTGCGATTCATAGATTTCACATCTAAAAGAGAGGCACATGTGCATTTTCTGTGCGTACGTTCATTCTATAAATCACATGCACGCATATGTACAATCAAATTTAGGATGGTTTCAGCACAACATTTTATAAATGAGGCCCTGGATCTCTGTATAATTAAAATTGGGTTTATGTTATTGATATGATATGTATGGCTGAACTGCAGCAGAATCCTACAGGATTCTTCACTCTTCCTGAATAACGTTCCGCAACATACAGCAATTTCCCTTTTAACGTTTACAGCTCTTCCTTGACTCCATTCAGAACAAGAGGTTTGGAGGCCTCACGCTTCAGGAAGTTGATGAAATCCTTCACTTCACGGGCTCCCTGAAAGAAAACATCCAAAATACAAAGAATTAATATTTACAATGACAAATATACAGTATGGACATAGTAGTTGATATAAGTGATGAGAAACAATAAAAATAAACAATTACCTCATATCGTTTTGGCTCATCTTTCCGGCCAGCAGCGGCAAAGTATATTGTAGGAAACCTGCAAAAGAATAACAAAACATTATCAATGGCTAGCTAAAATCACTACAAAGCATTTTATGAGAGAGAATACATACCCTTGCACGTCATAGCCCTGCGGGATATCATTGGCAGTTGCATCCATCTTGGCGATTACAAGATTGGGGTCACTGTATAGCTGAGAGCATAAACACAGAAATACAGGGTGAGAAGTGATTCAGACAGAGATGAAGACACACTGATGTCATGTAAAACTCACCCGTTCTCCAAGCTCTGTATATTTGGGCTCCAGTTTTTTACAGTGGCCACACCACGGAGCATAAAACTCAATAAGCACATCTTTCTCTGGGTCATTGGCGATCTCTTCAAACGTATCTGCCACAACCACCTGACCACAGACAGCGACTTGTGTTAACGAAGACCAAATGAAACAATCGCGCTCATTTAAACACACGTGTCTCACTAACCTTGACGGCTCCATTGTTTTTAGCTGGCACAGGCTCTGATTTGATGTAACGCTTCAGTCGCCCAGCAAAATAGTCTTCCAGAAAATTCTCTAAAGACTTGCCATCTCGTCTGAGGAGGGACCAAATTAACAGTTAAAATCACATCATTACAGCTTCTAATGTGTTGATGTACATCATGGGACATAGCTAAATTAAGAATATTATTGTCTTCAAACTATTTTATGATACCAGTCTTATTAATGTATGTTGAAACACTGTTCAAACGTTTGGGGTCATAATTAGTCAACTAATATAATTCATTTAAATATCAAATCATGTTTAATCTCTTCCTTAAAGGGGTCATATGATGTTGCTAAAAATAACATTATTTTGTATATTTGGTGTAATGAAATGTGTTTATGCGGTTTAAGGTTAAAAAAACATTATTTTCCATATAATGTACATTATTGTTTCTCCTCTATGCCCCGCCTTTCTGAAACGCGTCGATTTTTACAAAGCTCATCGGTCTGAAAAAGCACTCTGTGCTCTGATTGGCCAGCTATCTAGTGCATTGTGATTGGCCGAATACCTCATGCATTTGACGGAAATGTTACACCCCTCACCATACTGTGATGATGTCCGGCCAGAGCGACGAGACAAAAACATTAAAACCCATTATAAACGAGGCATTTGTTGCATCCAGTGGGGACATAATTACTGATTATAATGACTTATACTGTCTTTTTACGCGTTGCGTTGCATCGCGCCACGTAAACATAAAACCATGTCTGCATTTGTGGTCGGAGAAATGACAAACAACAAGTGCTACTCCACACTGCCCAAAACTCGCGTTTGAATCATCAGTGGCAAATCCTTTAAATATGAAAACATACTTGCAGTCTGTGAGTCAGAAGCGCCAGACTGTCCTTGCAAAGTTGGAACTGCCCCACTTAATAGAAACAGACAACGGCATTGTAGGCTACTCTCACAGGAAACAGCCCTCGTCCTCCGTAAAATGCGTTGCACACATCTGAATATTTGGGTTCAACTGTTCTGGAACAGTGTTGTAAATACAACTTAACCACTGATTTCTAGTCGTGTCCTCTTTTGGAAGACCAAACAAAGTAGTTTTGCTTTCACAACGAAACACAGTGTCTTCACGACATGGCGGCGGCGCCAGCAACAATACTACAGCAAGAATAAAAGTTAAGCCTTCTTTCTTTGCGTGAACATTTGGGCGGCGTTATGCAAATCTTCCCACACAGTGACGTAGATATGTGGGGGCGTGTTAGAACGAGCCGTTTTAGGAGGGCGTGGTTGACTCTTAACTTTTATAAAGAATATCTCTTTGGATTTGAGACTTTTGTCTTTGCAACTTTACAGATCTTCTTTATGCACCAAGAGCTTGTAACACTCCAAAGAGAAAGAAAAAATTTTAATCGTATCATATGACCCCTTTAACACTCTGAAAACAGGATCCTCACAGTATGAAGTGTTTGTACTCACGTGAACTCCTCTCTCATGGTGTATTTGTTTCCTGTTCGTGTCCTGATGGTGACAAATGGCAGCTCAGTTGCGTCCGATGAGCCCAGACCGAACTCATCCTCCAGCTCCTCCAGAAAGTCATTTCGGTTCGCCACAGAATACAACAGGCCCTGAGAACTGAACTTAGACGCCACCTTCAGCACTCTAAACCAAGAAAGACAGGTATGTACTTTATGACTTCATAATAAACATATTTAATCACTGATTTTAAATGACTCACCTGTTTCTCCAGTAGTTGGAGCCTTTGGGATTGCGAAGATAATCCAAGTCATAGTAGGTCGTCAATAAATCCCTCTTCCTCAATGAATCCTTATTCTCTTTGGTCAGGTGAGGACAGAGTCCAAAACTACAGAGCAAAAGCAATGATCTCAGCATGTGCTGTGTGTGTGTTTGTATGTGTTGTGTCAGTGTGGGCTCACATGTTGTCTCTGATGAAGCGGCGCAGGCCTGTGATGGACAGGGGTCCTCTGTGGTGAACCACACGCTCCTCAAACTTACTGCTCAGTCTGGGAGGGTGGAACAGAAGCACAGACCTGCAGGCAAAGGGTTTACAGATTTTAATATTAGTATTTCATCCTGAACACCCAGCTACAGTCAATATTAGTGGTTCTCAACGGGTTTTGCTTTAGGATTTAGACTTTAATCTAGACACTGAGTGGCCACCAAACGAAGTACCAAAATTGTTTATGGTACCAAAGTGAACATAAAATGTCCTTAACATCAAATATCAACATTAACATAAATGAACAAATCCAGCAATATGCAAATGAATGATTCATTTGGATAAGGAGACAATATAATTTCTAAATATCTTCTAAATGCACATGTTGGTTGATAATTTTTTTATGTTTTTGAAAGATGTCTCATTAAGGCTGCATTTATGTGATATTGTGAAATATTATTACAATTTAAAGTAACTGTTTTCTATTTAAATTAGTGCAGTCAAACGATTAATCTCATCCAAAATAAAAGCTTTTGTTTACATAATATGTGTGTGCGCTGTGTATATTTATTATCTATATATAAATACACACACATACAGTATACATTTTGAAAATATTTACATGCATTTACATGTATATATTTATATTCATATAATTTATATTAAATAAAAATATATTTAATATATAAACATAACATATTGTTCGTAAATATATACATGCATGTGTGTGTATTTATATATACATAATAAATATACATAGTGTACACACATACATTATGTGAACAAAACTTTTATTTTGGATGCAATTAATCGTTTGACAGCACTAATTTAAATAGATTAATCGTTTGACAGCACTAATTTAAATACATTAAAATATAAGTTATTCCTGTGATGCAAAGCTGAATTTTCAGCATCATTACTCCAGTCTTCAGTGTCACATGATCCTTCAGAAATCAGTCTAATATGCTGATTTGCTGTTCAAAAAACATTTCTTATTATTATCAATGTTAAAAACAGAGCCTATTATTATTATTGTGCAACCATGTTGGCTTAATTTAGGGCACAATATGTAATTTTCGCCACGAGAGGGCGCGTATTGTTTGTTTGTTTGTTTATTTGACAAAAAAAGTAGTGAATACACTCTATTCGTCAAGGATAACACACTCTGCTTACTATCGGTAACCAATCAAGACACTTAAAGTGGGAAACCTCCACATGTGTAAAACGACTAAACCCTGAAACTAACCTTATCAATTTATTCTGAGATTTTTGTAACTTATCCAACCAACCACAAGACAAATCAGACATCCATTATTCAAAATAAACAGAGGCAAAGGAGTAGTTTGATGAGGCAGTGACTGAGTGTGGAATCATGGGAGTTGTGGTCTTCATCCCCACAGCCGATGCAATCCGACGGGACTCGGGCAGAAATCATGTTCATGGATGAGCTAATGATTTATTAACGTAGTAGAATGAAGCAGGGTGAGGCTGAAAGCCGTCGAAGCGAAATGAGGCCGCTGAACGAGCACGACACACGGCTCGAAAGCAGCGGAGCTTTTATTATGCCACAGTCGACCGCTTCCGCTTCTTCCAGTCGTTTGTGGGGAAAAAAAAGCAACGCTGTTTTATCATACTAGATACATTTGAAAGTTCTGTTATAATGCTACTCTGTGCGGTCGTCACCTGTCTATTAAAACGCACAACATATTAAAGCGTCTTTGGTGTTTCCATGTTTTCTACAAAACAAAACCGAGAAACCAGAAATCGAGGGGTTATGACGTCATTGGCAGGCGACACAATGACACTATGGACACGGTCCGTGTCACTAGTTAAAATTGCTTTTTTCTCTGGATTTAAATATTCTTCGAAACATTTGGGATAATGTAAGTACACAAGTCAGCAAAATATATAACACCGTTCTAGTGGCTTTTGGATATTTTAATAAAAAAATCTTACATATTGTGCCTTTAACTTAATGTCTAATTTAGTGAGCTTCTCCCAAATGACAGAGATGAATCTGACATCAACAGCAAAAGATATGTGAAGTGTTTTCACGTTTAATATGGATAAGCCTATTTATTTTGCTATCCTAACTAAGACCCACTTACTCATATTTGACGTCATATTTCTTTCCGAGCTCTAGGACTGTGGTGTGAGCAAAGCGGAAACTCTCCCTCATTAAACTGGCTCCTTTAAGAAACTCAGAGACTTGAGAACTGTCAGTCCCTGAGAAAAATCCTGAGAGAAGGACAGATGAAAGAAATATAATGCAAGACATTACTAATAAAATACGTATTTTCCATCTATCCATCCAAATTTACTGCATTCATGCATTCAAATTTATATCATTCAAAATCTCGAAATTACATTTGCATTAGATGTTTTCAATCTAGAGAAGAAATCATAAACACATTTTAGAGGCAATAAAAAGCACTTACCAACTATGCTGGCATCAAAGTTGTTGATAAAGTTCTCCAGGTCATGCTCACTATGCAGAGGCACAGAATCGGGCCCGGCCAGTTTCTTCATGTGGTTCACAATTCCCTCTGTTTGGAAATGATACACCCACAATGGCATCACCAGCAGATCTGCTATTGCATTTATGCCACACATCATTAAACATACCAGCTGAGCGTGGCCCATCATATGAAGAAGATTCCTGTCCGTTCCGAAATATTTTGAGCGTTGGGTATCCAGTGACCCCATAGCGTTTGCAGGTCTCTGTATTAGTAGTGCAGTCCACCTGAACAAATACCATCATACATCCTTAAACCTCTGAAGTACACTCAATGCTCACATCAATCTCTACTCAATCCCCTATTAACATTACTACATCACATGAGGCTCCTTAATACTGACCACTAAGATCAGTTTCCACTAAAGCAATATTGCAGGTTCAAAACTAGATTATAACATAATCTGGTTTTACCTGTGCTGGTGATCACATGAAATTATTCAGACTCAGTTTGTAAAAGCTACAATTGCATTTATAGTAAAGCACTTACTATGGAAGTCTATACAGAGAAAGAAGACTAAAAACAAACCGTAAAAATACCGTTACTTGAAATAAAACATCAAGTTAAATAAAATAAAGTCACACACACACAAACAAATGTTTAACAATGTTTAACAAACATTAAAGGGGTCATATGATGCTTTTTTTAAAGATCATTATTTTGTGTATTTGGTGTAACAGAATATGTTGGCATGCTTTAATGTTCAAAAAACACATGATTTTTCAAATACTGTACATTATTGTAGGTCCTCTATGCCCCGCCTCTCTCAAACGCTTCGTTTTCTACAAAGTCCCTCCTTCCGACAAGTGCAGTCTGCTCTGATTGGTCAGCTGACCCAGTGCATTGTGATTGGCCGAACACCGCAAGCACTCGTTGGAAATTTAACGCCCCTTACCATAATCACGAGCTTCATCTTTCAAAATAAATGTAAAGACAGCCTGAAAGGGGAACAGAGTCTCGTGACAGACACAGTGATGAAGCTGGTATGTGTTTGCAGTACA
>NW_015505237.1:3514754-3534696 GCF_001515645.1 Sinocyclocheilus grahami
AACTCCGCATTTGAACAGTCAGTAGCAAATACTTAAACTAATAACAAAACAGTAGTTGATTCAGAAGCGCCAGATTGTCATAGTAAAGTCAGAATTACCTCCTCTAGGTTCACGAAACGGTCGTCCATAAAATGCATTGCTGTTCTGTTGTAAGTAATCTTAAAGATTCCTAAATGCATCTACTTTCGGAAGGCCAAATAAAGTGCTTTTGCTTTCGCCTAGAAACACACAGCGTCTCCCTGACATGCTGCTTCAACACTAACTGCGGTTACTGAAACCACGCCTTCTTTCTTTGCGTGCACATTTGGGCGGCATTATGCAAATATTTCCACATAGTGAGGTAGATATGTGGGGGCGTGTTAGAACGAGCCGTTTTAGGGGGGCGTGGCAGAGTCTTAACTTTGATAAAGAATATCTCTTTGGTTTTGAGACTTTAGTCTTTGCAACTTCAGGGATCTTATCTATGCACAATCAGCTTGTAACACTCCAAAGAGAAAGGAAAACTTGAAATCGCATCATATGACCCCTTTAACATTTTATCTCAAGCTAGTTGCCAAGGCAATTTTATGTTTCTCATTTTTATTTGTAGTTTAATTTAATGTAATAAAACGACTAAAACTAAAATTAAAAAAAAAACACAAAAATGACTACAACTTTAAAATTAAAAAGAGAATGGGGAAATAAAAATATATGAATAAAAACTATAATAGTATCTCAATAATCCTTAAATAGCACTGATAGAGGGGTTAAAAGCAGGAATGTGAAGCTTGCATTTTTGTTAAAAGTATTTCAATTTGTTCTTCACTATTTAAGGTGTTAATTGAGCTGTTGTCTACATCAGAAGGATGAACTTATGTGTGATTAGCTTTGGCTTTTTCTGGTATCCTTGCACATGTCATGTAATAGCCACTTTATGTGGTCATGATTCACAACAGACATTGAAAGATTCAAATAGCTTTGTCATAAATTTGTTCTAACCTTATTTGTGCAATCTCACAATATCTGTGACTATACTTAATGCCTACAAAATAGTGAATACGTATATCTATCCTGGGGCAATATAATATGTATCCTAGTGCAATGCCTTGCCCCATTGACTTCCATTGTAAGAGCATTACTGTAAATAATTTGTGCTTTCACAAATTTGACAGTACTGTATGTAGTTATCGGCAGCATGTCAATAAAGCCTCAACTGTATCGAACCCAAAATATTCCTAACATGCAATTATACCTTGGCTAAAGTTACTGTTCCCTTCAGTCGAGTAGCAGCAGTTTCAAACTCCGGAGCAAGTTTCTTACAGTGACCACACCTGAGAAAATACAGAGCAGCAAAACTATCAAAACCTCGGCAAGGCTGGAAAACATGACGGCAATGGTGAATTACGCTTAGCTTGCGGTGATATAACAATGCATACAATGATGGTGTTACTTATTCCAGGTCTCAGGTTTCTTAAAACCTTACGATGTGTTATCAAGATGAAGAAAGGTGGTCATAAAAAGCGAGTTTGATCGCGCGGTCAGCTGTATTGAGGTACCATGGACAGCGCGCGCCATCACACACAGCAGCTCTGAACTGCGAGTCGCAAACGCACGCAGACCTTCTCTTTATTATTTTACAACGAAATGTTCGTAACTGCATATCTACATGTGTAAATGAATGATTATTCTCTTACCATGGGGCATAAAACTTCCCCAGCAGGGTCTCGTGCTCGGGTGCGATGTAGTCGAAGTCTGCGTCTTTGAGCTCGAGCACATCACTGCGTCCACGCGCTGCCGAGCTCCACACACAGAGAGCTGACACACACAAAACCCCGCGCAACATAAAACTGTCCATCAAGGCAGGAAGATGGAATAATTTCCTATTTGCAGAAACCAACGCTAAAGTGAACAAAGGCGCATAACCGGGCGGTTTCCACCGATATGTGTGTGCTCGTGTGAGGGGCGGGATGAAAACACAATGCGTCACTGAAGTGAGCGCTGATTGGCTAGTAATTCTACAGCTGATGAGGTGTAAAACGCTCATTGGTGGATTTCTCTGTCAATCAAAGTTCCTCCTGGGAGATTGGGTTGTTGCACTATTACAGTCAGAAAATAAAATAATACTCGACGTATTCTTGCTAATAAACAATTAAATAATTTATTCGATATATTCCTTAAAATGTAAAGATATGCGCAACCTTCATATAATTATTATGAAACCATATTAATAACAATTAAGACAATTCACTGTAATTTCTGAAACTATTAATGCCTTTGTTGATTTAGGCAGAAAAAAATATTTTTACATCCCCTAGAAAAATGTAACACTAACTCCACAATTAATGTCTTACTACTGTTTTAAGCTTGTGCATGCCTTCAAAATCAAGAATCATAAATATGTTTTTTACCCAAATTTCTTAATATCACACGGTGTTTCTTTTGTTCAAGTACTTCAGGAGCACAGATTTAAAGTGTTACATTGTTTCTGCTTCAATTCAGGCGTCAGGTCCAGCCTGCACGCATCCTTCAAGTCTTATTGTTCAGCAGATTTTTAATGTCAGTCCGGTTCATCTTCTATCGTGCCGGACTGGATCTCTGTGTCCGACTGGCTTGTGTGATGTAACTTGCTGGATTTGTGGAACAACTTAATGAGGTCTTGAAAGCGCTCCAAAACCTAAGGAGAAAAAGGAAACATTGGTTGTCTTCCACCTATGTGATTTATAACGGTCGACCTGACTGCAGTATACACTGGACTTCATGAAAGGTTTACTGCACACCGCTGAGGAAAATGTTTAAGATCAAGAAGTGAATCTCAGAAAGCCTGTCTAGGACATATTTTGCCCCAAAATAAAAAGAAATGATATTTTGCATCGAGTCCATTTTAAGGAATGTTATGATTTCAAGTACATTTGACTTTCTAATGTGAGATACGACCTGGTCATGATCTTTGAGAGGAAAAGCCTCTGAATGTTAAAGAAAGCAAACCTCGTTGGCTGTTTTGTTGCCAAGCTGGGCTGCAATGGCATGAAACGTGGCCGGCTTGGCTCCTCTCCGCTGACAGGTGGTCAGTATTACACGGTCTGCCTCCCTTTTTATCACACAAACAAAACACAGAAACATTCATTTCATACCATGAATATACATTTAAATGTGTGCTCAAACTTCAGTAGAGGTACATAGCTACACAATAAACAGGGTCGAGTAAAATTCTGAAATTAAGCTTTGGTTTCCTTTCAATTAATTATTGTGAGTTTGAATAAAACTGGCTATAATCCACAGGATTTTGAATTAAAATTTTAGATGGAAAAACAGATAAAGAAACTACTGGTCTGTAACTAAAAGAAACAGTCACAGATTTTAATTATTCACCATAAGCGACAAAATATAACAAATTTGGACTAATTTTGACTACCGTTCAGTCTGGGATTGGTAAGATTTTTTAAAATTTAAAATGTTTTTGAAAGAAGTCTTTTATGCTCACCAAGGGTGGATTTATTTGATCAAAACATTATACAGTACAAATAGTAAAATTGTGAAATATTATTGCAACTTAAAATAACAATTTTCTAATTGAAAATATTTAAAAATATAATTTGTTCCTGTGATCAAAGCTGAATTTTCAGCACCATTACTCCAGTCTTCAGTGTCACATGATCCTTCAGAAACCAGTCTAATATACTGATTTGCGGTTCAAGAAACATTTCTGACTATTATCTGTTAAAATCACGTAATATTTCTGTGGAAACAGTGACAGATTTTTTTCAGGATTCTTAGATGTTTAGAAAATTCTAAAGAAATGTTTTATTTGAAATCTTCTATTACATTATACATGTAGTTACTGTCACTTTTGATCAATTTATTGCAACCTTGCTGAATAAAAGTATTAATTTCTTTAAAAAACACATAATACAAACAGAACACCCTGATTAGACATTTCTCTCTCTATATAGCATCTGGCTTAAAGTGAGACCATATGTGATGATCTTTTAGCACTTACATTTCCTTACATTTCATTAAATTTTCCATTTTTAATTTTAATTCTGCTTTTTTTTTCAGGAGTTGAACTTAAGTTTAAAGGGTCTTTCCGATTCAATTCTGAATTGCACACAACCCTGATAACAGCAAAAATATATACATATTTCTGAAATTGCATGATTTACAGTCAAAAACTGGAAATTTTGCGTAAAGTCAGAAATAAATGTTGCACAACATTTCTAACCTCGTCCAGAGGACTACTTTTTTCCCATTTGGTGTGCGAGAGATATTCTTGGCACAGACTGAGCTTCCTGTAGAGTTAAATGAAGACTGTTCACTGTCCACTGAGGAAGATTCAGCTGCCTTCTTTTTTGACTCTGTTGCCACACTGTGTTTCTTGGCCTTGATCTTTTTTGTTTCTGCCATCTAAGAGAAAAGAGGATAAAACAAACAAATTACATTATGATTATGTGGTATGCATACAATTCAGATGGCTTGAGATCTTTATAGACACCAACTATATAAGAAAAGTCAACAATGAGAGGAGTTCTCTTCATGTGATACCTGAACATGTTTATCTCTTTTTCTTCTATGTTTAATGGCTGTTTTGACTGGCTCCATTTTTTTATCTGGTACGACAGTTCTGATTGGTTGACATGCATGGTTTCCTTCCAAGCCCTGAATGGTTTCCACACTGTCTGCATGATCCTCATCTTGCACTTGTGGGTATAGCTGCTTAAAAAATTCCCAGAATGCCTCCAGCAAATCGGTATGATCACTGAACAGCAATGTTAGTTGAGCTTTCATCTGAAAAAAAAGAAGAGAAGAGATGATCGAATGCCAGAATAAGGAAGCACTGCTTGTCTGCTTGTGCCGATTTTGAATACCTCTCTGAAGTCAGGAAGATCCTGTGAAGCACCCCCTTGTAGAATATGCACCACCTTTCTGTAGAGATCTGACTGATCTCCAAAAGTACACTCCAGCTGGCGTAGAAACCGTCTGCTGCGCTCAAACGCCTGCTGCTCTGCCAGCTAAAGCCACACATTAGGAAGAGCATCATTTGTACTATGAAACCTTATGTGTGCTATTTTTAGCCATGAATATGAGAGTATTTTAATTGTGCTCTACCAGGCCACACTCTCTGGCTTGATCTGGATGCAGGAAGGCAGCGAAATCCCGAAGCAGCTCAGGCCAGTCGCTCAGCACAGGCTTGAGTCTCGTCAGCAGCTCTAGTGATGTGCGACTTTCTGGATCCTTCTCAAACTCAGACAGAACACGCAGGAACTCGTCCACTTTCCCAGGCACCATCTGCAGCACCTCATACACCTGGAGGAAAGACAGAATATTAGACGGATATAAAATGGACCTGTCACAACATAAAAATTAACATTAATATTTGTGTGCATTTAAGTATTTCTTGCCTTCTCTAGGTAAGCCTGGGCAAAGGCAACATCTTTAGCGTCTCTGTAAGGATCGTCATCAGATGCATCATCGTAAATGACCAAAGAGCTCTCCACAGAACCTGTGAGCGCCACATTTACTCAGTTTCGATTTAGAAGGACATGGCTCACTAATAAACATTTCTATAAATGTGTCTGCTTAACTATTACAACTAATGTTGCAGCTATAGAATTAACTGAATTCACAATAAAATTGTTTTTTAGACTCCGACATATTGACTTAAACTCACTTGCAGGTTGATGGCTTGATTTTCCATCATCTGAACTTCCTTCCTTTTCAGATCTCGTCTTTGTGGCCAGATGTGAGAATTTCTCAATGGTTTTCTGGTGTTTACAATGACAAGGTTAATCAAACATCTCATAAATATAAAACGCATGAACAGGAACTGCTATTATTGGGTGAATCATATCAATCAGTCATAAGGGTACATTTTTCAAAATTGAGATTTATACATCATCTGAAAGCTGAATAAATAAAGCTTTCCATTGATGTATGATTTGTTAGGATAGGACAATATTTGGCCGATATACAAGTATTTGACAATCTGTAATCTAAGGGTGCAAAAAAAAAATCTAAATATCGATCGAGAAAAACGCCTTTAAAGTTGTCCAAATGAAGTTCTTAGCAATGCATGCTACTAATCAAAAATTAAGTTTTAAAGGGGTCATATGATGCGATTTCAATTGTTTCTTTCTCTTTGGAGTGTTACAAGCTCTTGGTGCATAAAGAAGATCTGTAAAGTTGCAAAGACTAAAGTCTCAAATCCAAAGAGATATTCTTTATAAAAGTTAAGAGTCAACCACACCTACCTAAAACAGCTCGTTCTAACACGCCCCCACATATCTACATCACTATGTGGGAAGATTTGCATAATGCTGCCCAAATGTTCACGCAAAGAAAGAAGGCATAACTTTTATTCTCGCTGTAGTTTTGTTGCCGCCGCCATTTCGTGAAGGCGCTGTGTTTTTTGTTGTGAAAGCAAAACTACTTTGTTTGGTCTTCCAAAAGAGGACGATATCCGCTTCGTCATGCCTAGAGCTGATCCGTGCTGGTTGCTGAGGGAATACTTCAACTTCGCGCTGTCGATCGACGGATCGGCTTTCACCGTAGATGAAGCGGAGTCCAGCCCGGAGTCGTCACATGTGGTTGCCGCAGGCATCACAATATGGTGAGGGACGTAACATTTCCGTCACACGCTTGAGGAATTCGGCCAATCACAACGCACTGGATAGCTGGCCAATCAGAGCACACCTCTCTTTTTCAGACCGATGAGCTTTGTAAAAATCGACGCGTTTCAGAAAGGCGGGGCATAGAGGAGAAACAATAATGTACAGTATGTGGAAAATAATGTGTTTTTTTAACTTTAAACCACATAAACACATTTCATTACACCAAATACGCAAAATAATGTTCTTTTTAGCAACATCATATGACCCCTTTAATATATTTACAGTAGGAAATTTACAAAATATCTTCATGGAACATGATCTTTACTTAATATCCTAATGATTTTTGGCATAAAAGAAAAATCTATAATTTTGACCCATACAATGTATTGTTGGCTATTGCTACAAATATACCCGTGCAACTTATGACTGCTTTTGTGCTCCAGGGTTACATATATATATTGCATAGAAGCCTATTTTGAATTTCTTTTTACGTTTTTGCATTGCAACATATACTTTCATGACAAATTCTTCTTGTTATAACATTATTATGTAGACATTATACAATTATTTTGTAATTCCCAACAGACAGGATGCTTAAATACTTAAAAACTTATAACAAATAATATAAAATATGTAAAAAAAAAAAAGAATAATCAAAATGATTTAAAAATAAAAATGCATCTGTATATAAAACTTTAATTTATATATTTTATAGAATAATAATTTATTTAATAATAATATCAAATACAATTATTTTTGTATAACAGCATGAGAGTTTTTACTTACAGTAAAAGAAAAAAAATGAAAATTAGTATTCAGTATAAATATCTCAAAGAGTATAAAAAAGGATCTGACCTGAAGCTCTGGCACAAACAGGACATCTGAAACATCTCCACCTGTTTCCTCCTCCTCCCCCATCAGCCTATTGCTGCCTTCCCTTTCTGTTGTGTTCTGCTTCTCTAGTTTCTCTCTCCTGCCCAAAACCATCTCCATGTCAGTGTCTTCCTCCTCAATGCTGGCCGTCGGGCTCCCGGAGGATTCAGAAAGTGTGAGAAACAGCTCTCTGGTGTCCTTCTCACCACACTCTTCCAACTCATTCTCAATCAATCCTCCATCATCACTATTCAGCTCTTCCTCTGCTGCTGTGGTTTCTTGTAAGCACTCAGTAGGAGCATCAAGAACGGATGTCATCTTTGGTGGACCTCCTTGTGGCCCATCAGTACTTTGGAAAGTGTCAGGAGTTCTCTGTTGCTTCCCGAGTTTCATCTCTTTGCTATTCAGAGCTGAAGAGTGTTTCAAGGTTTGATCTTGTCCAGCTATCTGATGGCCAAGGCTGCTGCTTGCAAGTACGTAGCCTGGAGGAAGGAGAAGAAACCGATTTAGAGGTTTTTGATGTACTTGAGCTAGAACAGAGTCCCTCTGTATAACTTTAAGCAGAGTGCCACAACGCTGACTAACGCGATCTTTAGCCAGTGGGGTGCTGGATGTCTTTATGATGGTGGTGGGACATTTTAAAGTGTTGGGAAGCAGAGGTGGTTGAAGAGTAATTATAAGGTTTGACCCTCTTGGTTCAATGTTAGAGGTGACTATTTGTGCAGTTTGATTCACAGCTATATGCTCTGGTGGCAAAGCAGCAGGTAAAGTGATGATTACGTCCCCCTGGGTTGCACCAACTTGAGCTCTCTGTGGAGAACCAGAGACGCCCATTGGTGTTCCTACAGCATTTTTCACAGGAACAGTCCTTGAAGAGCTCAGTTCGGGTGTGAATGGAGCAGGAGGTAAAGTGATGACTGCTCCACCTGGGTTTTGTCCCATCGGAGGCACGTTTGACACGTTAGATACTATGAAAGGCCCATTCATAGCTCTGTTTCCAGACACACATGACCTAAGAACCGGTGCGAGATGAGAAGGGTTTGAAAGTGATGGACACGGAACTGTGATCGTTTTTGGTAAAAGGGTTGGTAACTGGTTCAGAAACACTTCTAGTTCCTCAGCTGACGGGGGAGGTTTTAAAGGCTTGGTGGATTTAGCAGTCTTGTCGTTTTTCTTTTTGCAGGAGCCAGGTGAAGATTCAAGTGTCTGAGCAAGGTCCTCAGGAAGGCTGGGAGGGTAACGCATGCCTGGAGAGAGGCTACAGTTTGCTCCTGGACCTGGAGACTCAGTGGCTTCTTCTGCTGGATTGGCAGTCTGGGAGTTTCCAGATGGTTGGTTAAACATTCTTACAAGCTCATAAATGCGCTTCAGGTTTTTCTACAGAAGAGAAAGGTTGAACATTACACACATAAATCAGATATTTACCATTTAGGAGCAATGAATGAAGAACAGAAGGACTGAAATTACAAAAACAGAGCAAGATTATAAGCAGTTATTACCGAGAGCCAATTAGGCATGAGGCTCTTTTCTCTCTCCACCGGGGGGCGATGGTCAGAAGGACTGACCCTCTTACAGGCCAAGGGCATGGGTGGGCATTTTCCAGTCACAAAGTATGTCTAAAAAATATGGGGAAAAAAACATCCCATTTACCGCTGTTCAGTGAATTTTCACGTGTGAAATCCAGTCATTTCAGTAGGAATCCACACGATACACTGTGTTCGTTCACACACCTTGATGACATTGGGAAAGGGCTTATGACACGCATCACGGATGTGTGAATTTAAACTGATAAAGCTCCTAGTAGCAAGCAGAACGCGACAAGTCATCTGCAGTGGGTTTAGGGTACTTCTTAAGTGCTTATGACCTAGAACAACAAGACTGAGGAGACAGAGAAAGAGAAATAACATCAGTCAACAGTGTGGTTTTAGTATCTTTTATAAGAATATTTCAGGCGACGATTCAGGCTGATGCATGACTCAAGTACCAATCTTCAGCTGGAGTAAACGGCCCTTTGAATCTAGAAGGACGCAGTTGGATTGTAGGAAGTAGCTCTGGGTAGAGAAACACCGGTCGAGTCGCCATAAGCCAGGCCAAAGAAGCAGGAAACTGACATCCTACCCAAAAAAGCATGCAAACAGAGAGTAAAAAGATTAACTCTAGAAAGTTTACATTTACAATTGACAAAAAAATATATTTTTAACTTTAAGGCTGGAATGCACAGAACGCATATTGCAACAAGGCGCACGTTTCTGCTTGAGTTTATTGTGATCTGAACAACGTTAAAGTCTGGTAGTGTATGATGCCCAGTTTTCCTTTGTGGCTGTTTACAAAGACGGAAAGTGTATGATGTGTAGCGTTTTAAAATCTGTTCAGATTTTGTAGTGTAATGCAGCTCTAGTGCATTTTTGTTTCTCAATCACTACTACAATCAGACATTAAGCACAAAGCAAAAGATTTTGATCTGTAGTATAACTTACACTGATCAAATTTGGCTTTTAGACAGTGAAGGAAATATGTAAACAGGGTTTCTGCAAGACTTTTAAGCTCAAATTTAAGACCTTTTTTAAGACCTGCACAAATAAAATTAATACCATATGAACGGGGTAGGGCAATGTCTATGGTAAACTATTAAACTGTAAAATGGCTGTAAAAAGAATGATTATTCTTCTTATCGATCCACCAGTTCACATTTACAGCTCTGTGTGTTTGCAGGGTAAAAACATGGGTCGATTTTCACATTGGTCTGAACAAAACCAACCCCAATACTGTGTTCCTGCAATACTGGAGGCTGCCGTTTCAGGACCGTTTCTACTAAAACAGCACTATCTAGCCAATTTTATTCCAACAGAGGAGACCTGATTCAAACATCAAACAAACAGATGCAAAGACTAGATCCATGGAAACTATTCATTTTTTATCTTTCCATCTTATTTTTTATGTAAGAGCCGGCATGAACTTGAGTGTGTGAGGTGATGTCAGCAATCTCTTTTTAGCCTATTTAGCTGTGCAAAACAGTTCACTGTGCTGCTGGATGTTGTAAACTATTTTTTGTATTCAAATTATTTTACATTTATTAATGTACTAATAAACACACTAATTTGTACCACAATTGTTTTACCATTTACTGCACTTAAGTGGGTCAGACTTCAGACGTGAAGTGCTGCTGCTAATGAACAAGTCTCGCAAAGACAAGTCTTTCTCTCTAAGAAAACAGAAAAACAAAAATTTAAAACCTAAAAACTATATATATATATATATACAGAGAGAGAGAGCCTAAATATATATATAGAGAGAGAGAATATATTGAAATAAATTAGGTTAACTATTTTAAGAGGGTTACCAACGGCTATGTTTAGGGTTAGGAGTTGGTTAGGACAATGATTAAGTGTATACAATTTAGGCTTGCCGTGATAGACGGTGTTGAAGGTGATACCGGTGTTAAGCAGCAACACCGGTTATGTCACTTGCCCACCAACCCCCACCGTCATTTTGATTTTTTTATAGTAATAAAAATTATTTAGTTCAGTAAAAGAACAGACACTACAATTAAAAACTGAACGCGGCTGCTCAATGTAGCGCCGAACGACAGTTGCATCACAGATCAGACTTTATTTCTCCAGTGAGGAGAGTGAGTCGAGCTGATGGACAAGAAGAGTGGGGTGAGACAGACAAGACGATCGCGGATTATTTAGTTTCGAAACGAAATGCAAAAACGCCTGTTTGGCAATATTTTGGATTTTGAAAAACCTGTTGACTTTTGCCGTTTATCTAAGGTGATTTTGGAAGTTTTTTTAAACATTTGTTTCTAATTTAATTGGTTCCACATTGTTTGCTGATTTTTACTTTATTTAAACTTTGTGTCATTTATTTTATTTTATTTGACGTCAAGGTGTATGCCATGCCTTCAAGCTTTCTTACTTGTTTTGCTAATAAACATTTCTACGTTTCTTATTTATTTGGTTATATATTATACATGTTTACTTAGCCTATTTCCAGTTTTGTATACCTATTTAAACTTTATGTAAGTTATTTGTTATTTTATATTAGGCATAGCCTGCCCTGTAGCATGGTGTATTTTTATTTGTTTTGTTAATAAACAAACGCCCCCGCCCCCGCCCCCACAGTGATACAGGTATTACCGGTGTTGTCACACGTCGATTAACCGGTGGGAAAATGTCCTCACCGTCACCACCCTAATACAATTAAACGACTACATAATCCCTTAAAAATAATAATATACAGAATTGAATAGCAAGTGCTATAGAATAGTATGAGCTGCTAATATATACATAAAAAAAAATAATAATAATAAAAGAAAAAACCTGTAGGTTCCCAGAAATGCAGTCCTGAAAACAGGCTTATTGAAAATGCAAATTCATTCTCTGCCAGCAGGATGCGCTTTCGGAATGGCAGAAATATAACTGTTTCCCCGGTAACAGCAGAACACAAAGCAGGGCAGCACCGGACTCTGAAACGCCCAGCACTTGTGTTTATTTAATAAAATCATAGCCTTTTGAAGTTTAATCATCACATTAAGCCATATCGCAATTCTGGTCTTTCAGTCCCCAAATTTAAGACCTTCTGAAATCATAATTAAGTTCTTGTACAATTTAAAGGGGTCATATGATGCGATTTCAAGTTTACCTTTCTCTTTGGAGTGTTACAAGCTGATTGTGCATAGATAAGATCCCTGAAGTTGCAAAGACTAAAGTCTCAAAACCAAAGAGATATTCTTTATCAAAGTTAAGACTCTGCCACGCCCCCCTAAAAGGGCTCGTTCTAACACGCCCCCACATATCTACCTCACTATGTGGAAATATTTGCATAATGCCGCCCAAATGTGCACGCAAAGAAAGAAGGCGTGGTTTCAGTAACCGCAGTTAGTGTTGAAGCAGCATGTCAGAGAGACGCTGTGTGTTTCTAGGCGAAAGCAAAAGCACTTTATTTGGCCTTCCGAAAGTAGATGCATTTAGGAATCTTTAAGATGACTAACAACAGAACAGCAATGCATTTTATGGACGACCATTTCGTGAACCTAGGAGAGGAGGTAATTCTGACTTTGCTATGACAATCTGGCGCTTCTGAATCAGCTACTGTTTTGTTATTAGTTTAAGTATTTGCTATTGACTGTTCAAATGCAGAGTTTTGCGCATCGTGTGCGCGCGTGCGTGCGCGCGTGTGTGTGACAGAGAGCGAGAGAGAGATGGGGTCACATCAAAGTGGAGTCAGCTGTCTTAACCGTGGCTTGTGTACTGCAAACACATACCAGCTTCATCACTGTGTCTGTCACGAGACTCTGTTCCCCTTTCAGGCTCTGTCTTTACATTTATTTTGAAAGATGAAGCTCACAAGCGTTACATTTCCGATGAGTGCTTGCGGTGTTCGGCCAATCACAATGCACTGGGTCAGCTGGCCAATCAGAGCAGACTGAGCTTGTCGGAAGGAGGGACTTTGGGGTGTCTGATCAGTTGAATTCATAAAGCATTTTAATAATTTATTCAAATTGTAAAAATAATAATGCTCTATGAATTGTGTTTTGTGTTTTTTTTAATTCTGTGTTGTCTGTTCTGTTATATGATTTAATACAACTTTATTATCAAAAAATGGTGGCAATCAAATGAATGTACTAATTTTGTTTACATTTTAAATTACAATTAATTACATTTTAAAATGTCATCAAATTGAATTGCTTTAATTTTTCGGCTGCACAGAGATTTCTGTTCTTCAAGTTAAACCAAACTTTTATTTTGTTGGGCTCTAATGAGTTTCTGTGTATCTGATGATAGTTTTATCAAATGAAATGGTGAGATGTTCATAAAGCAGCTCTGGAGATGAAGTTTATGTGTTCATGTCCTTATCTAGTGAGGCCGCACTATGCAGTATGCGTGAATACGACAAAACCACACCATTCATTCACAGAGATGTGCAGAACATGCAGACTTCATATTTCAATAGCAGACTTTTTGCACTTTAATATTCACAGATTACTGTATTCTGCAATTCCATCCAAGTTTTCCACATCATGGAAATCAAAGGGCCCAACTGATCAGGCAATTTGAAAAACAATCCTTTTATTAGGGACGTGCAAGAATATAAGATATAAAATGAAATCCTTACTGTGTCAAATAGCTCCTCCATCAAATCATTGACTTCCTTTTCTGAGTAACAAAGGAAAGAAGGTAATTAATATCTAAAAAACAGCACAGATGATATGCCAATCATTTCTCTCAAATGAACTCACTGGTGATGCGCACTGCCTTGTCATTCCTATAGTCCTCCACATCAGGCTCATCAATATCAGCCAGAAAATTGTACTCAGGGTCATCTTCATCATCACCCTCCTCTGGCAAGAGAATAAGAGAGTTTTTGAGAAACACATATGAGGAAGCACATACATGGTAAGTATTTCAGCCTGTCTGGACCTTCATTCTCCATATCTGAACTCATGAGGCCCTGCAGCCACTGCGTCCATTCTCTGTCCTCAGGGGCGGAGCCATACATGTCTGGAGTGATGTCAGGAGCACGTAGCTCCGCCTCCAGGCGCCCCAGAGGGACGTTCCTCAGCGGGCGCTTGGATCTTGTGCGAAATGAAATCAGGCTCTCCTCTCCATTAGCACTACTGACACTCTAATGCCAAAGAGAGATTCAGTTTGAAGAAACATTACAATTAGCTGAGTAACAACAGGTGCAGAAAAATCACATTAACTACAAACATGATCCATTAACTTTTGACAATACAGAACATAAAATTTTTTTTTATAGTTTTCACAAAAACATTAAGCAACACAATGCTTTTCAACATTTATAATAATGTTTATTATACAGCATAGTAGAATGATTTCTGAAGGATCATAAGACACTTATAAGACACTGGAGTAATGATGCTGAAAATTCAGCTTTACATCACAAGAATAAATTTAAAAATATATTCTACAAGAAAATATCTATTTCAAATGGTAATAGTATTACTGTTTCTGGTTTGGCCAACAACCCCACCAAAAACACAAATGACTTGTTAATTATATAAACAGCAGGAGTGAAGTGAGATGCACCTGATATGACTCCATGCATTCAGGGCCGATGGCCAGCTCCTCATCCACCGCATGGAGTTTCTCTAAAAAGCTGCAGTCCGGTGGGGCCCTGGAGGGGGCCGGTGGTGGTGTTGGGGGTCCCATTGGGGTGACAGCCACTGTCAGGTGCCTGCGAAGGTTCTGTAGAAATGGGTAAAAAACATGTTTTTGTGCATAGTAATTGATTTGTGCTTGTTTTTGAGAGTTTAAAAGATATTTTAATATCATCTCTGATTTAAACTATGTTGTATTCTGCTTCTGGCATGAAACATTTTTAATCTTTTTGGCAATAATTGCTGTTTGGTTGAGATGATGGTTTCTTTAATTGGAAAGAACTGAGGTCATAAAGGTATTTCAGGGCAAGAACCCATCGGAGGATAGAAAGAAAGTAATGTTTATTCAGCAGGGGTGCATTAAATTGATCAAAAAGTGACAGTAAAGACATTTCTAATGATATCAAAATTTCAATAAATTTTATTCATCAAAGAATCTTGGAATCTTTTTACAACAATCTGAAGCAGCACAATTGTTTTTAACATTGGTAATAATAAGAAATGTTCCTCCCTTGAGCAACAAATTAACATATTAGAATGATTTCTGAAGGATCATGTGAGACTGAAACAATGATGCTGAAAATTCAGCTTTGCATAACAGGAATAAATTGCATTTTAATATATATATATATATATATATATATATATATATATACAGTGGGTACGGAAAGTATTTAGACCCCCTTAAATTTTTCACGTGAATTACCTTTCTAAAATATTTTAGAAAGGGAAGTACAATTTTTTATATATATATATATATATATATAAATAGTTGTTTTAAATTGCAAAACATAAAAAAATCTAACTGACCCTAAACTTTTGAATGGTTGTGTAGTGCAATGGTAATGAAAATAAACAAAAAGCTGAAAAACTGTATTACTTTTTAGCTATAGCATGTCCATGTACAGATGTCTTACCGGTCTAGAGCTGCTGGCTCCATCCTCCTCATGTTCAGAGTGTGATCTGTGGAGGTTCACTCGACTGCACCGTGGAGACGATGACGAGTTCTCAAAGTCACTTTCCAGAAGAGTCTACCAATCACACACACAAACAGTCTCGACAAACTCACTGAGGACAAAACAGTATCAAATCATACGGAAATCATTCTCTCCAACCTCCTCAGCTGTCTCATACTCCTCCTCTTCATCAGGCTGATACTCTTCATCAGAGGAGTCTTCCTCTTCTAAAGGAATATCCACAAACTGGGGACCCTTCAGTAAATTCATAATCCATTTAATATAATATTCTATATACAAAAGTCTGCTCCTGTTCTTCTACATGTTTTATTGCTGGTACTCTGCTGATTACCTTCACCTCTGTGGACTTCTTAATTGGTGAAATGTTCCAAGCGGGAATGACCTACAGAAACAAACAAAAACACCTCATTGTGTTTATTAATGTCCAGGGAGGACAATTAAAGCATGTTAACAACCTGAAATGTCAAGTAGCTATTAAATTATGCAACTAATATAAATGCTGCAGAATTAAAATAGATAACTGTAAATATGTAGCAGTATAATATATGTTACTTTACAGCCTCCTATGCAATAAAAGCAACTTACAACTCCTTTCTCCACAACCTCCTTTAGTTTAGAGCGGGTCATCTTGGGTTCCTGAGAGACAGAGAGAGAAATGTGTAGTTTTAATCATGCTCTTAATTAAGAGGCCTTAGAGGTTTGCATATGAAATATGATACATCTTGATCATGATACAGGGTTAACCAGCTGTCAACCACTTTCCAGCAGAGCAGATGATTGCAGGACATTTATACTCACAAATACAGGAATGGGTTCAGTTTCACTGATAGCAGCTTTCATCATGGCCACAACATGCTCATTGGTGATCACTTCCTGCAAATGGACAGTAAAAATGCTGAGCTACTTGCTGAATGCAAAGTCAAAGGGATGATCACAAAAGGCTTCATATGCCTGAGGTAAGGTTGGTAACTAGCGTCTTGAGGAAACAGGGCAATAATATCTGCACAGGGCTTGAGGAAGCAGTCCACACTCACATGAATGATGCTACGAACGTTCGCAGAGGTCAAGTTATGTTGTCGAGATTTATTTTCCAGTTCTCTGTCCAGCTCTCGGTCAATCTCCACCTCTGGCTGGATTTCATCTTCGGCTTCCTTCTGCTGAGCTTCTACTTCACTGACCGCGTCTCTTTTCCTCCTCAAACCCTTCCTTCTGCCAGCCGTTCGGGTTCCACCCTGTTCCTTGTCTGAAAGAGAGCAACATGGATGATGATTATTCTACACATTTCAGACTGTTTTAATACATTTGGGAACACAAAGTGCAACAGTTACGCATTCATTTATTTTCGCATTTGCGTAATTTCCAACATTTTTGTGAACGGATGTTTGCAGGATTTCACCAGTACTCCAAAATATAAAAACTTGAGGCTTTAGAAAATTAAAAGCATAAAAGTTTGGAAAATTGTGAACCATTTAAAATATTAATATTAATATTTTAACTTTACAAAGTGTTTTTCTTATTATTAGGCCTAATATCATTATATAAAATTGTGTCACGTTCCTAAAACACCAATGGAACCATTACCCAGCATCAGAGAAACATGAACATGCAAATGTTTTGATCGATTATATAAATATTAATTCCCAGAGCTACAATATAGTAATATATACTAATACTAATAGTAATACATTTACATTGTAATGTAAGTAAAACAAAGTCAATATTTTACATCTTAAGGGTTCAGTTGACAGAAAATTTGTGAATCTCTACTCTGCCAGTTGTGCTATTTTAATTTCAACACTGTTTTTATTCTAAATAATGAAAAAATGATAAACTGGCAAAAAATATTTAAATACTTAATAAAAAATAAAAAAAGCCAAATATTGCCCAATGAATCCACCTAGGCTGTGCTTGCCATCCCTGGTCTCTATTTTTTTTTAACTCAGGCTCATGATGCTTTTGAGAAATACACCTCTGGTCCATGTATCTGTGAATAAATCACTAATGAGGAGAGTCCTTTGAGAACTCACTGCATGTGATGATCAAGGTCTTCTCAGCGTCATCTTCAGGCTTCTGGATGCATGCAGCATGCTGTTCTTGACCTGATAGCAGTCACACAAATGTTTCTCATTAACAACATGGTCCAAGATACTGGAATAGCATAGTATTACTACAGTAAATGTGGTAATGTCACCACTGTCTTTTAAGTTAGTACTAGTACACTCATATATGAAAATATAAAAACGTGTTAACTGTCCAGGTTAGGCAGCTCACTATGTTTTAAAGATGTCTTACAGTCAGACTGAGGGCTGGAGGCTCTGATGGTACTGAAGTGTCTGTGTGATCCTGTAGCGTCTGTAACATCTCTGCTCTCAGAAACGTCCTCCGGCTCTTCAGCTCTCGCCACTTTACACTGAGAAAGCCCAGTTTTCCTATTATTTAATCTCCGTTTCCGAGATTGATCCATCTCACATTGTCATATTCACACCTGTCGGGATAAATATCATCCATACCTCAGAACAAATAATGATACAGATGTACAGTGAACACTTGCATCTTAATACTCCTATTCTTTTCATTCTGATCATTATTATGCCCATCCCCAGTGGGAAACTATCTGTGACCCTGGACCACAAAACCAGTCATAAGGCTCGATTTTTAGAAATTGAGATGTATACATCATCTGAAAGATGAATAAATAAGCTTCCCATTGATGTATGGTTTGTTAGGACAGGACAATATTTGGCTGAGATACAACTATTTGAAAATCTGGAATATTTTTGAAAAAAAAAAAACTGAGAAAATCGCCTTTAAAGTTGTTCAAATAAAGTTCTTAGCAATGCATATTACTAATCAAAAATAAAGTTTTGATATATTTACAGTAGGGAATTTACAAAATATCTTCATAGAACATGATCTTTACTTAATATCCTAATGATTTTTGGCATAAAAGAAAAAAATATAACCTTGACCCATACAATGTATTGTTGGCTATTGCTACAAATATACCCGTGCTACTTATGACTGGTTTTGTGCTCCAGGGTCACATTTGTTTTAGTTTATATTCTAATTATTTGTTTTGGTATATATATTTTTCGATATCTCGCTTTATTTTAAGGGTAAGCGACAGCAGTTTTCTACAGTGAAGCAGTAACGTTAGTGTTGTCTGGGACAGGAACGTTACCTCCATTATAACTCATCATATCAACAGAATATTCCGCTTGTCATATTTAATAAAGCTGAAAGGTTTCTGTGCAAACATAATGAACAAATTCCAATACTTTATACACACCCGCCAACACACTGTACACCAGCGATGCGATGACGAGATGCACAACAAAAGCGTTTCACTTCCGGTTCCCAGAACGTGAAAATAAAAGTCCCCTAACGGGCATTTACCAGCTTGTAGGTTACGCAATTTAATTTTTTACTAATTTATTGCTTTTCCCCCAAAAAGTGAAGTGACCGACCTAAACGTTTAAACTTTTCGAATTTATTATAAATCAGGTTACATCTAATCATTTAGCAAATGCTTAATTCCAGCACAAATGAGAAGAAGCTCAAACTATTTATCTACTTGTTTTCTTTTTATTTATTATAAAAACCTGACCCTCTAACACTAGCACTCTCTATTCTGTTTCTATTCTACACTCTTAAAAATAAAGGTGCTTCACGATGCCATAGAAGAACCTTTTTTGTCTAAATGGTTCCATAAAGAACCTTTAACATCTGAAGTCATCATTAAAAGTTGTACACAGCGCGATGCAACGCGTAAAAAGACAGTACAAGTCATTATAATCCATAATTATGTCCCCACTGGATGCAACGAATGCCTCGTTTGTAATGCGCTTTAATGTTTTTGTCTCGTCGCTCCGGCCGGACAGGGAATCATCAACAATATGGTAAGAGGCGTAACATTTCCATCACACGCTTGAGGTATTCGGGCCAATCATAACGCACTGGATAGCTGGCCAATCAGAGCACACCTCGCTTTTCAGACTGATGAGCTTTGTAAAAATCGACGCGTTTCAGAAAGGTGGGGCATAGAGGAGAAACAATTATGTACAGTATGTGGAAAATAATGTGTTTTTTTAACCTTAAACCGCATAAACACATTTCATTACACCAAATACACAAAATAATGTTATTTTTAGCAACATCATATGATTGCTTTAAATTGCTTTTGAACCTTTAAAGCAGGGCTGTCCAAACTCGGTCCTGGAGGGCCGGTGTCCTGCAGAGTTTAGCTCCAACTTGCCTCAACACACCTGACTGGAAGTTCCTATGCCTAGTAAGAGCTTGATTAGCTGGTTCAGGTGTGTTTAATTGGGGTTGGAGCTAAACTCTGCAGGACACCGGCCCTCCAGGACCGAGTTTGGACAGCCCTG
>NW_015505237.1:3535798-3538101 GCF_001515645.1 Sinocyclocheilus grahami
TGTCCAAACTCGGTCCTGGAGGGCCGGTGTCCTGCAGAGTTTAGCTCCAACCCTCATTAAACACACCTGAACCAGCTAATCAAGCTCTTACTAGGCATAGGAACTTCCAGTCAGGTGTGTTGAGGCAAGTTGGAGCTAAACTCTGCAGGACACCGGCCCTCCAGGACCGAGTTTGGACAGCCCTGATTTAAATGATTGTCTAGACTCTCGAGTAATACAGACTTTTGTCTAAAATTCACTGACATTAATAGTCTAAAAATTCTCATTTAATAACTTTAAGAAATAGGTGTAATTTATACATCTAACTTCATGATAAATGTAGTTGTCTGACCTGGCTAAGTCACAGTCTTGCTAGTATCAGACATCATTTTTCAGGTCTGGAGGTGGTGTTGCAAAGATGACATCCAATTACATTTATTTGTGTCTTTGCAGGCAAATATGTATGACATGTACTAATGTGTGTGTGTGTGTGTGTGTTTAAACTCTTATTGATCCCTCTCTCTCTTCCCTTAATGGTGCACATCTTCCAGGAGGAGGCAGTGGAAGAACATCTCTTGATAAAACTGGAGAAATACAGAGAAAAATTAGTAAATGGGGGGGAAAAATAAATAAATGAATAAATTAATTAATGAATGAACAAATAAATAAAAAACATTGTGGGTCAAAGCTATCGATCGGTCAGATTTGATAAAACTCTTGGGACATGAAAAGATTATATAAAAATGATGATTTAAAAAATCAGCAAGAATAGAAAAACTATATATTATATAATAGATACTGGTATTTAAATGTTTTAACCAAATATTTCTTATACATTTATAGGATTGACATTTATTTTCCTCTTGACCATATGTAATAAATGTCATCTGAACATATTTTAAAAGGTTATTGAATTTTTATTCAACCTAAATCATTTCTGAGCTTGAATGATTTTATTTATTTATGTCATTTTGGATAATAGTGGTGAGGGAATGTATTTTATTTGTATATTGTGCATTCTTATGTTTGTTAATAAAAGATTTGTGGACCCAGTGATTCGTTTAGATTTGTAGGGTAAAAGTATTGCTTTTATTTCAAAGTGAAAGGCTCAAGTGACACCCTTGGGGCAAAGATGTTCTCAGTAGAAATATTTTCTTGAATATATTTAAAGAAAAAACAAAAATAGGCACAGTTTTTCCATATGGGTTTAATGAATGAATGTGCATAGTTTTTTTTCATATAATCTAAATGGCATGTAATATAACTTATGAAACATGAATGATATCCGTTAAATGAATAATAGAATTGTTAGAATGCACTGAGGTGTGAGTTTTCGCAGTTTTGTCATTCGCAGTTCCTGATACAGAGTTACTTGTCCAAGTGAAAAACTGTTATCATGGCACTGAAAAGAAAACAGAGTACATCCCCAACATCCAGCAGCACTGCGACTGAGAAACATCTGTCCGTTAGTGCTGCTGAGGATAATGAGATGCCAGTGAGAAAGAGGAGGAGGACGGAGAGTTTTCAGAAGCTGCCTATTATGCTCTTTTACAAAGTCTTGATTTTGTTTTGAGGGTGTACTAAAACAGGCTCTCATATTAGGTTGTTTGAAAAACACATTATTTTTCTCATATTTTACATTATTACAACACCTCTCTCCCCAGTCTGGCATGAACGACTCGACTAGTTCCTGAATCAAATGAAGGCCCGCCTTCTGAAATACAAAATGTGCTGTGATTGGTTAGCTGGGCCAGTGTGTGCTGTGATTGGTTCGCTGGGCCAGTGTGTGTTGTGATTGGTTAGCTGGGCCAGTGTGTGCTGTGATTGGTTCGCTGGGCCAGTGTGTGTTGTGATTGGTTAGCTGGGCCAGTGTGTGCTGTGATTGGTTCGCTGGGCCAGTGTGTGTTGTGATTGGTTAGCTGGGCCAGTGTGTGCTGTGATTGGTTCGCTGGGCCAGTGTGTGTTGTGATTGGTTAGCTGGGCCAGTGTGTGCTGTGATTGGTTAGCTGGGCCAGTGTGTGTTGTGATTGGTTAGCTGGGCCAGTGTGTGCTGTGATTGGTTAGCTGGGCCAGTGTGTGTTGCGATTGGTTAGCTGGGCCAGTGTGTGCTGCGATTGGTTAGCTGGGCCAGTGTGTGTTGCGATTGGTTAGCTGGGCCAGTGTGTGCTGCGATTGGTTAGCTGGGCCGGTGTGTGTTGCGATTGGTTAGCATCTGCGGTGGGGGTTTGCCTGTTGTGATTGGTTAGCTGGGCCAGTGTGTGTTGTGATTGGTTAGCTGGGCCGGTGTGTGTTGTGATTGGTTAGCTGGGCCAGTGTGTGTTGTG
>NW_015505237.1:3538173-3546897 GCF_001515645.1 Sinocyclocheilus grahami
CTGGGCCAGTGTGTGCTGTGATTGGTTAGCTGGGCCAGTGTGTGTTGTGATTGGCACCACTCAGTGGTCGGGAAATGTCATGACCCTTACCATAGCCGCCTGATAGCTTTCAAATCAATTTGAGTGCGATTTAAACCTGGATGATGGTAACCACTCTAAGTTCGTCTGCCTTGGGAAAGCTAGCGTGTGTCTGACATAGTGATAACACTCGCTGCCTTCTCTAGTGCAGCTCAACCAGGTCTCGTCTCATTCGTCAATATTTGTGACATCACAAATCCCAGAAAATATGCGTTGTAGTCCAAACGAGTCGTTCGTTGTAGTTTTTGAAAAGTGATTTCTGTTAAATAAAATATCTCCTTTGGAAGTGGACTTTGAGCTTTGTAACTTTGCAGATCTTTTTTATGCTCAGACAGCAACATTACAGACTAACTAAAGTTGAAAAAGTGAAAAAGCATAATAGCACCCCTTTAAGTGAAGCAGCAGCAGCTCAGACCAGGCATCAATATATGAGAGACACGCTGAGGGACAAAAAAAAAAAAAAGACCATGAGAATGTATATTATAAAGTCTGAAATTAATGGAATAAGCTGATTAGAGTTATTGTTCTGTTCCATAGGATGGAGTGTCATACCATATGTTACATACAAATCCACTCCATCACACATCAAAACACAAAGGTTTGATCAGGCCATAATTAGATTTTTATTCCATATGTCATATACAGTGGGTACGGAAAGTATTCAGACCCCCTTAAATTTTTCACTCTTTGTTATATTGCAGCCATTTGCTAAAATCATTTAAGTTAATTTTTTTCCTCATTAATGTACACACAGCACCCCATATTGACAGAAAAACACAGAATTGTTGAAATTTTTGCAGATTTATTAAAAAAGAAAAACTGAAATATCACTAAGTATTCAGACCCTTTGCTCAGTATTTAGTAGAAGCACCCTTTTGATCTAATACAGCCATGAGTGTTTTTGGGAAAGATGCAACAAGTTTTTCACACCTGGATTTGGGGATCCTCTGCCATTCCTCCTTGCAGATCCTCTCCAGTTCTGTCAGGTTGGATGGTAAACGTTGGTGGTGTAAGGGAAACAGGTCAATAATTTAGCTCAAAGGGAATAATTTAAGATTTTAAAGGGAACTCCACCATTAATATGTAAGGGCATTAGGACAGAATCACTGTTTTACGGATGATCACTGAGACGGCCTGCGATTCAGTGAACGAGCCGTATGACTTCAATTCTGCAATGGATATTTATATCCAAAATATAGTGAAAACACTATTAATTAGCACATGTAACAAGATCGGCAGATTAAGACATTAACTTGTGAGCACAAAACACAAGATACTTCTCTTTTCAATATAAATAAGGCTTTATTGGATAAATCTAAGACATATAAACTAATCTAACACACGCATTCACACACAAGTTGCAGAAAGAGAGAAAGTGAGGAAAATAATTAGTTTAAGAGAATGAAAATGTGAAATCCCAAGTTTACAGCAATATGTGCCATTGCATGGATCTGAACAACCATCAATCACTTATGGCTGCAATATAACAAAGAGGGAAAAATTTAAGGGGGTCTGAATACTTTCCGTACCCACTGTATCTTTAAACACAGATGAAAACAGGCAGACATCTTTTCTCACTGGCCAAAAGAGAAAACGAAGTTCACTCAGAGCTCAGATCTGAGGCCAAAGTTTGTGTCCAACAAAAGATAATATTTTTTTACTAAAGTGTTTGACTTTGACCTGGAAGTTTGTTATTATATTTCTCCACATATATTTAAAGCTTTGGCAATATTGTATTTTTTACAGTCATGCCAGTAAAACAATTTTGAATAGAATTCCCTGTTGAAAAAACCAGCATATGCTGGTTAGGTATGTTTTGAAGCTGGGATGCTGGTTTATGCTGGTCCTTTGCTGGTTTAAGCTGGTCCTTAGCTGGTTTGTGCTGGTCCTTAGCTGGTTTGTGCTGGTCTTAAGCTGACCATTTTAGGACCAGCACATGACCAGCTGAGGACCAGCTTAAACCAGCAAAGGACCAGCATAAACCAGCAAAGGACCAGCTTAAACCAGCAAAAAACAGCATCCCAGCTTCAAAACATACCTAACCAGCTAGAACTAGAACTAGAATTCAGAGAGAGCGGAATTTTACCTGAGTTTGCGCGGCTCTCAACAGTGTTGCGCGACAGCTATCTCTAGAAACGAAGGTGCAAGTTTAACTACTTAATGTTTCTCATATTTATTCAACGTCTTCGTGGTTCTGGTTCTTCAGCTGTGGTAGGCTGCAAGGGTATTTGAAATAACTGAAATAATTTGGCGCAGTTATATGAATCTGCAATGCGATCAAAACCTGGCCAGAACTAGCTGTGCAATTTTATTTTATCTAAAGGAAGTGTTTGCTGATATTCATTCATGGACCAGCTTAAACCAGCTCAAAACAGCATCCCAGCTTCAAAACATACCTAACCAGCTAGAACTAGAACTAGAATTCAGAGAGAGCGGAATTTTACCTGAGTTTGCGCGGCTCTCAACAGTGTTGCGCGACAGCTATCTCTAGAAACGAAGGTGCAAGTTTAACTACTTAATGTTTCTCATATTTATTCAACGTCTTCGTGGTTCTGGTTCTTCAGCTGTGGTAGGCTGCAAGGGTATTTGAAATAACTGAAATAATTTGGCGCAGTTATATGAATCTGCAATGCGATCAAAACCTGGCCAGAACTAGCTGTGCAATTTTATTTTATCTAAAGGAAGTGTTTGCTGATATTCATTCATGAAGTTTGCAGAACCCTCGGACTTGGCAAATTACAGGCAAATGTGTAATTTCTGCACCAATAGTTTCAACGAAATAATAATAATAATAAATACTATTTGTTTACAAACATTTGTTTTCAAAAATCACTGATAACCCCACCATTTGGGACAACCTTGCTGTGTTGGATGGGGAATCAATCTAGAAATCTTTTCTTGTATTTGTTTATTAACAGCTATAGAAGAGACAGTACATGAGAAAATATTTAAACAATTTGAGTGGAATTTGAGCTGTCAGCCAATCAAGTGTGAAACTCTAATGATGTTCACCTGCTACTCATGAGAATCATTTAACAAGTTAACAAGACCTCTCGTGAATAAACGCTCAGTATCTTGTGGAGAATCTGAGAAGCCAGAGGTTTTTGTCTGTAAAGTTTAAGAAATGTTTGCTTGTAGAGTAGCCAGTTTAGAGAACGTCATGACACCCAAAGGGTACTCCAGGCAAAATCTACCACTAACCCCTGGAAGAATCCCAAAATTGTCTTTTCCTCCCAAGTTATCCATGTCTCCTCGGCTGTGTCGCCAGAAAGAAAAAGATGAGGACACATATAAGCTGTTATCTCCAGAAAGCCCAGAAGAACAGTCTCCTGGACATCGGCCTCCCACTGGCTCACCAAGCATTTCTGCCAAACTTCGTTTCACCCCTAAGATGAAGCTGAAACGTCTGCAGAAATCTGCCACAGAGGATCTCTCAGACCCTTCGGCGTGTGCAGCCAGGTCTCTGGAACACGTTGGAAAGGGAACCACACCTTATGGCTTCTGGACCTTGGCTGCCAGTCCCAGCGTCAGCCGGAGAGAGTCCTTATTCCATAAGCAGGGACGGTGTAAAGAAAGGAGAGTGCCGGTGGATTCCTTGGCTTCACCAACATCTTCAAATTCAACATCCAATTCCACAAGCAACAGAAACGGCTCTGCTAGAAAGCTGCAAGACGGCTTAAAAGACTGTTGTTCCCCTCGGAGGTCCAAGAGAGAAGGTCTGGAGCTGCTTCTGAACAAACCATTGACCGTCTTGAGGAGTCTTACTCCCAAAAGAAAGAAGCCTAACCTAAAACTTCTAGAAAGTTATAACCAATATCAGCATTAGTATAGCCTGCTGCCTTTTGTACTGTGCTTTTTGACAAAGAAAACTAATTTTAAGTGTCAAAAATAAAAGCGTTTTAATTCCAGTCTGTGCACATTTTTAGTTATTTACTAGTTTGTTTCTTCAGAGATGAAGTAAAACCACATTCACTTACAAGCAGACAACCCAGGCTCTGGTTTGCTTGAATCAGTCTCTAGTATTAAACAAAGGCAAAAGTTTCAGGGCTGGTTTTGTGCAAAAGTAACCGTGTTCTATAAAATTCTTAAGGTGATTTATTATTTTTTTTTTAGCCTTTTAGCTCTTCTATGCAAGTTTATGAAGTTTAAGAATCCGCAAGAAAATGAACATCCTCTAACTTTCAACTGCTTTTAATTCCAGCAAATTTCTTAACATGTAATATTTGCATACACATAAAAGATTCAACAACTCTGAGATGGTATGCTACTCTTCCACCAAGGTGCTTGCAAGGTCCTGGACATGGCTTTTCCTTTTCTTAAACCTCTTGTCTTACGCTACAGACTTTGCAGTTTATAGCTCTGGCCACATCTGCAATCCTTATGCCTCTCTGCAGCAGGACTATGGCATGTTAAGGAACCCAGTGTTATTCAGAATCACTAGAAAGGTCTCTTTACTGTCCTAAGTTATTATAACCGTGACCTTTATTGCCTGCTACCTGTAAAACCGTAAAATGTCTAAAGGACTGTTCCACAGGTGCATGTGCATTAATTGCTTATGGTTTATTGAACAAGCATAAAAACGTTGTTTAAACCCTTTCCAATAAAGATATGTAAAGCTTTTTTGGATTTTACAAAATTATCTTTAAAATACATTATCATGAAACAGGGATGTTTCTTTTTTTTATATATCGAACTTCAAGTTAAAATTGTGTATAATGCATAAAAGTTAATGTAAAATATGTATTTTAGGTGTGTAAATGGCATATTTTGAGAGTTTTGAAATTTAGGAAAGAGCCATTGGGCTAGTGTTGTAGCAGACCTGGCAACCCTGCACTCCTGGTAGTTGGATTGCTTTGAGAAAAACGGCATGCTAAGGAAAATAGACATTCAGTATACAAACTAAAGAAATTGTAAATACTACTGGAGTGTTGGTAGTATGTTATCGAGGACTGCCAATAGGTTTGTTCTCATCCCAACAAGAATGCAAGACTTCAAACATGACATTCTGGTACCGCCCTTTTTTATTAATATCATAGTCCTTTAACGTAGTTACAATCTGTTGTTATGAAAATAAGTCAGTAGAAAGAATTCTTTAAAAAGTCCATCAAGTCGAGTCCTCCGTTTGTAGGTCCTGCTTTCATTTCAAACATGAGATAAAAACTCAGACATTCTGTAAAGTCTCGGCTCCACTCTGAAGAGCCACGGCGTCCAAACAGGACAGAGAGCATCAATCTTTATTTATGATGGGCACAGGGGAAAGGTCTGTTCAACATGAAAAGATAAAAGGCTTGAACCGGAAACACCCCATCTGCTTTCCACTATTCCAAAATGAACCAATAAAATCTTCAATCAGTTTAAGATCCCTGTACTTCATGTTACAGTCTGGGTTCGCTACCATCAGTGGTAATTGCTCTTTGAAGTACTTTTTATGGGTGGGCCAATGGGGAACATTAAGTAACCCTCTCCTTTAAGGCAGTCTGTCTTGTTTGTACGTCTGTCAGTCTATGCCAGTCTGGATGTAGGTTCTCCAGGCTTAGCCGCCCCCACTGTGCCCGTCCTCATACTTAGCCAAACTCTCGAGCTTAAAATAGCCGAGGAGTTCAGTGGTTAGAGAAGGCAGAGAGGCTCTTCTCCCAGGCTTCACTGCATTTGAGTCCAGAGAAAGAGTTGTGCCCCTACAGGAGGAGAGTGTTTGGGCAGGCTGCCCCGGAATGGCTGGAGCAGATGATTGGCAGGTAGTCCCCAGTGACGTCACATAGGGGGCGTGGTTATGCTGGGTGTGGTTGGCGTGGAGATGAGGGTTTGTCCTCTCAGTCGCTGTCAGATCCTACTGCAGACGCTTTCCGTTTTCTCTTGGAAGCTTTGGGTTTGGAATCCTCTTCCTCCTGGAGAGCAGTCAACAAAGGCCATTTAAACAATGAATTGTACATGATAATAATAATAATAATATGGGTGCTGGCCTGAAGGCTTTCGAGATGATGTCATGTTGCGAGCGTGGATTTACCGAAGCGCTGCTGGATGCGCTCTCCTCTTCATTGCTGGGCTGAGGAGCGGCACCCTTGCGGGATCGTGGCGAGGATGCTGGGGCTTTGCGTCGAGGTTTATGTTGTTTGGTGGAATCTTCATACTCCTCAGCTAATGAGAAAAGATCACTGAACCTGGCAGAAGAAAAGAAAACAGTTATGATAAAATAAGATACGACTGATAAATTTAAATTGTGCTTTATCAAGCTAAAACACACCTCATTTTGTGGGCTTCATCACAGCTGGCCTGAACATGCTGTAGGGCTTGTAATATGGGCGTCTGGGAAAAGACTGATACAACAAGAAGAACATGGTTTAAATCAATAGAAACAGTAAAACAGACAACCAGGCTGAGTATTTAGTGGCATTTTATGGACTGTAAGAGTCTGATGTTGAACTCACAGTTGTTCTTGGTGTTGCTGAGATTGAGTCTCAAACTGTCCAGATGTTCCAGCATCTGTTCTAGGGTCAGCTGAGCCAGTTTACTGCTGGAGCTCCTCAAACTTCACAAAAACACAACACAACTCAAATATGCATCTTATTTTACAAAAAAAGTATACAACTTTTTACGGTAAGATTTTTTATGTTTTTGAAAGACTCTTCTGCTCACCAAGGCTGCATTAATTTGACCAGAAACACAGTACAAACAGTAATATTTTACAATTTTGAATAACTGTTTTCAAATGTAACATTTAAAAATTGCATTTATTTCTGTTATTTCAAATTGCTGAATTTAATTATTTTCTTAAAAAAAAAAAAAACTTGGTAGTGTATAAACAAAATTCAGTAGATGCAATTCAATTCAGTAGATGCAAAATATTTAGAGCAAATAAAGATTTATTTAAAATAGTATTTTCCACATAATTATTCCTTGTGTGTTTAATAATTTTTTTGAAGGACATTTAATAATAGATTTGTGAAATAAATCAAACCCAAGCAATATTGGCAATTTGCTACTGAGGTTTAAATATGAGATGCTGTTAAATATTTTGTCTTTGGGCCATCATACTTGCTAGTCATGACAATGAGTGGGCAGACAACTGGCCCACTTGCAAGATCTTCATAATATTGCTTAATTTTACAGTATAAATATTTAATGTATTTCATGTTTCTCCAGGGCTACAGACCCTGCGTTCAATCCACTTGAGCTTGAATCTCAACCTTTGTGTGCTTAGCCCAGGGCCTTAAACAATCCACATCCATCTTTCATTTCTGAGGGCTGAATTTGTCATTACCTCTGTCGTTTACGGGGCATGTTGTTGTTCTTGATGAGCAGGGCTTTGATGTGTTCTCCCAGCAGGTCGTCGTGTTTCGCCGCCCAGTGCCGCAGGATGCTGGTGGTGAACTGATCCTCTTGGTTGTAAGGTCGGCTCAGCACCATCTTCACCATCTCCTCACTCGGCCTTCAGCACAACACAGTAAACAAAAAATAAATGAGAGGACTGTGTCCCACAGCAGACAAGATTAATAAGCATCTGCGTGAAAAGACTTACTTTTCTCTTCGTAACTGCAGCAGCAGGCAGGACAGAGCTTCTGGATGTTCTGTGAGTAGAGAGCGAAGAGGATTATGGGTGGACCAAGTATGTGTAGAGTCAAAGTGTGTCTATGGAGAAAGACACTCACCCTTGTATTTGAGGTGCTGTAAAATGGGGATGATGGTCTCCAGAGGGATACTGTGCGCCAGGAAAAGCTGCCATGTGCTATACTGCTCAAACGTTTCCCAGTCCAGAGACTGAACTAAAACACAAAGACGCACAGAACAAAATTAGCTTTACAAAGCAATGGATGAATGTCTGCCACATTCACACAGATAAACAACTAGATGTTACTCTAAAGCTTTTTTAGCACAGACGTCAGTTTGACGCTCACATTTGTCAGGGTGAAAAACTAACGTTTCCATTAAATGGGGTCATCGGATGCCCATTTTCAACAAGTTGATATGATTCTTTAGGGTCTTAATGAAAAGTCTATAACATACTTTGGTTAAAATTTCTCAATGCTAGTGTAAAACAACAACCTTTTTACCTTGTCAAAAACAGCTCTTTTCACAGCAACCCATTTTGTTGCATGTCTCTTTAAATGCTAATGAGCTCTGCTCACCCTGCCCCTCTCTTCTGTGGGGTGACGAGCCGTTCTCATGAGACGGTTTACTTTAGCCATGAAACTTGCTAACTAGCACATTATTAGGAAAGGCGATTTACAAAGATTTATAAAAGAACCTTATACTCACTTCTTCTGTAGGTGAGGCTGGATCACGAATGATTTGCGCAAAGATAAACACATTTAGGTAGATCGGGGGTGCATTCCCTTCAAAAACAAACGTAATCCACTGCATCTTCAGCGGCTCAGATGTCGGGAGTAAATGAGGACTGCTATGTTCATGATTACATCCAACAACAAAACACCTCAATCGCTTAGGAGCCATTCTTGTCTACTGCTCCGGCAGTGAAACAATGGTGGACTGATGACAGCTCACTCAGGGCGGGTCTAAGGTAAAACGCTAGTGTCAATCAACAATCGTGGGAGGGGCCTGGGTCTCTGTGATGTCACACAGACAAGAAGCTGAGAACGGCTTGATATGAGAAAGGGGAAATGATTTAACCAGATTTAAAAAAAAAAAAAA
>NW_015505237.1:3547873-3601382 GCF_001515645.1 Sinocyclocheilus grahami
GCTTTGATGTGTTCTCCCAGCAGGTCGTCATGTTTCGCCGCCCAGTGCCGCAGGATGCTGGTGGTGAACTGATCCTCTTGGTTGTAAGGTCGGCTCAGCACCATCTTCACCATCTCCTCACTCGGCCTTCAGCACAACACAGTAAACAAAAAATAAATGAGAGGACTGTGTCCCACAGCAGACAAGATTAATAAGCATCTGCGTGAAAAGACTTACTTTTCTCTTCGTAACTGCAGCAGCAGGCAGGACAGAGCTTCTGGATGTTCTGTGAGTAGAGAGCGAAGAGGATTATGGGTGGACCAAGTATGTGTAGAGTCAAAGTGTGTCTATGGAGAAAGACACTCACCCTTGTATTTGAGGTGCTGTAAAATGGGGATGATGGTCTCCAGAGGGATACTGTGCGCCAGGAAAAGCTGCCATGTGCTATACTGCTCAAACGTTTCCCAGTCCAGAGACTGAACTAAAACACAAAGACGCACAGAACAAAATTAGCTTTACAAAGCAATGGATGAATGTCTGCCACATTCACACAGATAAACAACTAGATGTTACTCTAAAGCTTTTTTAGCACAGACGTCAGTTTGACGCTCACATTTGTCAGGGTGAAAAACTAACGTTTCCATTAAATGGGGTCATCGGATGCCCATTTTCAACAAGTTGATATGATTCTTTAGGGTCTTAATGAAAAGTCTATAACATACTTTGGTTAAAATTTCTCAATGCTAGTGTAAAACAACAACCTTTTTACCTTGTCAAAAACAGCTCTTTTCACAGCAACCCATTTTGTTGCATGTCTCTTTAAATGCTAATGAGCTCTGCTCACCCTGCCCCTCTCTTCTGTGGGGTGACGAGCCGTTCTCATGAGACGGTTTACTTTAGCCATGAAACTTGCTAACTAGCACATTATTAGGAAAGGCGATTTACAAAGATTCATAAAAGAACCTTATACTCACTTCTTCTGTAGGTGAGGCTGGATCACGAATGATTTGCGCAAAGATAAACACATTTAGGTAGATCGGGGGTGCATTCCCTTCAAAAACAAACGTAATCCACTGCATCTTCAGCGGCTCAGATGTCGGGAGTAAATGAGGACTGCTATGTTCATGATTACATCCAACAACAAAACACCTCAATCGCTTAGGAGCCATTCTTGTCTACTGCTCCGGCAGTGAAACAATGGTGGACTGATGACAGCTCACTCAGGGCGGGTCTAAGGTAAAACGCTAGTGTCAATCAACAATCGTGGGAGGGGCCTGGGTCTCTGTGATGTCACACAGACAAGAAGCTGAGAACGGCTTGATATGAGAAAGGGGAAATGATTTAACCAGATTTAAAAAAAAAAAAAACCCAGGGTGGATCTTTATCATTATAGGTTGGTTGTGTACACTACACACACTACCAACACACATTTCAGTTCAAACAACTTGTAAAAGTGCGTGTCGTATCTGATGACCCCTTTAAAAATCAATATTTATTGTAGTTAAATGTGTTCATTATAACTACACAGACGAAACAAGCTAAGAACATTTATGAATTAGTTTATTGCTTTTTATGTATAAAAATCAAGACTTCATATTTTAGTAGCATAAAAAAAGTTATTCAATCTGGAAATTATATTGATTATATACAGAAAGTGAGCAAAGAACACTGTGATGCCTGTAACAGATTTAGTTACCCAAAGGCATTTTTTCCACCTTTACCTTGAATCTGGGGGGCATTTTTGCCTTAAGCCCCAATTCATTTTCAAACTTGACGTTTGGTTTGTTAGGTGTAACTATGCAATTTGAACAGAGACATGTGGGGTCAGATGGTGAACCATGAGAGCTTGAAAACTGCTGTAAACTTACTGAGGATGTTGAGGACCGAGTCTTTACGGAACATCACCAGGTTACCCGTCATCACGTGACACAGCAGCTCCTGAAGCTGTGAGGTTAAAACAAGAGTAAGAGGTTAAAAGAGATTTGAAGAAAAAATTAACTGTAATCAGTGTTAAAGGGAAGTTCAGCCAAAATTAGGATTTTTTTTCATCACTCACCCTCATGTCACATCCTACTTGCTAGCCTAAATTAAATCTGATCAACTTTACAAATGAAAACATTTGTCTTTATGAACTTTATGAAACATCTGACGTATTGGTATAATAGACTTTCTATGAAGGGACAGAAATCTTTGAATGGTTTCATTAAAAATCCCTCATTTGTCTTTCAAAGGCGAATCAAAGTCGTATAGGTTTGGAATGACACGAAGGCGAGTACATTTTTGGGTCAACTTTCCATTTAAATGTGTATATTTGAAACCTGTGCCGAATCAATGACAGCCACGATCATGTTGAGGAGCTCTCCACTACGCAAGGTCTCATCTGGGAACTGTACAGCACAGACACAGAAAAAGTCAAACAAGGCTGTGAAAGCCTCTGTTGCAGGCACATGGTGTTTTAGTGTGAGGGGTTACCTCTGAATAGATGGAGGGGGTTAGGTAGCACAGGAGCCTCACATCATCCTCCTGACATGCCTTCATGTCCATCATCAAGCAGGTGTGCAGGTCTCCCAGAGCTGTGGCCTGAGCAAAGGACTCGTACAGGCTCATCTTCCCCGCTGCTGCTTTGCTGCAAAGACGCACAAAACAGTCTACTATGAAAACACTGAGCACTCAGAGTAGTGCTGCATGAGTAATCGAAAGAAAAAAAGGGACTTATGGCTTAGTGCGATTATCAAATTGCACAGGGTGGGATTTCATTAAATATATGCTCTGTATTTAAGGTTTTCACGGGTCTACTTGGATGCGAAAACCCGAGGTTCATCCCTAAAAGCTTTGGGTCCAAAACATTGAAGAGTGCCCCGGACACGGGTTGGGTTCAGTATTAGTGGCCTCAGGTCTCAGGTAATTTAAAATAATTGTGCTTTTTCCAAATGGACCCAATAACCTCGTACACAGAAATCCATCTTATACTGTAGATATGAGATCCATCAGGAAAAGCCACTCACTTCATTACACGGTGTGTTGATGCAGGGCTTTTCTTTTTATGTGCAGAAGACCTTTCCTGGAGATGAGGTGAATAGCGATGCAGACAAGACTAGTGATTCAATGATTTATTGGGCTATTAATTAAATTTTTATCGAGCGATCATGTTTATTTTTCCAATCCACTGGTCACAACTGAAAGACAAACTCTCAAATAACTTTTATCCAGCAGGCAGGCAATAATATAAAGTAATAATAAATATGTAAATAAATAAATGAAAGTAATAGAGAAGTGACCAAATCAGTCAGCAGGACACCGGGATTTTACAAAAAATTAATTTATGCACATCAGGTTGGGATGATTTGAGTCGGGTACAGATTTTAGGACCTGAGAAGACCTCTACTCTGTGCCTGCATGTCATTCCATTCTTGCGCCACACATTATGTTCTCACTCAGTGAAAAATACATCGCGGAGCAAAGAGGAAACTGACAACGCGCCGACAGACAAGACAGAGCAGGTTACTTCTGCTATGAAACAAAGTCTCAGCTTTCAAATTGTCATTTTTTTAAAGAAATTCAAACAATAAATACCGTTTTGGGGCTCTTTAATGTGTCGTGCAGCGCCTCAGTTCAAGCGGCACGTGAAGCGATCATCTCTTCCTCTTTACTAGTCATAGCATGAAATAAACATGAATGAACATCAGAAGGTACTATATCTTGTTTCACCCGTGGAAAGACGTCAATACACACCATTTTCAAGTTCAAGCCCACCGACATTCATCTACTCTCCTGTCTGGTTTGTTTGTCGGACAAAAATGGCAGATTCAGCGTTATGATTGGTCAGATCACCTGTCACCTGTCACTCCCTGCGCAGGGTCAATTAACTCTCCATTCCAGCAGGTGGCAGTAGTCTGTATTTGACATTCAAAAAGGGCAACCAGAATAGCTAAAACTGCTGATAAACAATGACAAGAGCCTTCTATGTTTGCCCTCTTGGGTGTGTTGTTTACTTGTTTTCGTCACAATGCTTTTCCTCTCATGTACTGCTTCGTTAAGCTGAACAGCCAATCAGAGTGAGCTCCCTCATTGACAGGCTTTGCTGCCAATTCAACATGCTCAACTGGCCAAAAAGCCCTCGATGGGGTCAGTCTAGTGCTCAACTACGGCCCGACACTGGCAGACTATCAGCTTGGTGTGTCATGGCCTTAAAATAGAAACCGCCTGATTGGCGATATATCTTGTTGCTCATCACTTGGATGATATTATTTGGACTGTTTGACCCTACCTAGCTTTGAGGTAGAAGAGCAGATGATAACCGATTTTCGGCTGTTTCTGGTAGAGCTCGGCGAGCAGGTCCAGCAGGACAGAGAAGCCGCTGTTGTCCTCCTGCATCTGACACAAGTTCCTGAAGATCAGACACACCGGCTTACACACAGACTCCTCCAGTGACCTGCAAACACACAGCATCCCATTAGCCTCTTCATTAAGAAAAATGAACAATAGTGACAGGAAAATATGGAGGGTAATCAGGACACAATGCAGGCTGGAACCAAAGACATATCTAACGCCAACCACTAAATAATGTGCAAACCGACCCGACAGGAAGTCGAGAAAGAGAGGGAAACATACTCTTCTGTGATCTCCTCAGGCAACACATCTCCTCTGAAGTGACTCTTAAACAGTTCAGCCAGACAGGAAGCTAGAGTGGACATCTGCTCCGAGTCAAAATCCTCCTGAAAGACGAAAAAAAAAAACAAAAAAAAACTGTGTATCATCAGCCGTATTTAAAGCTCCGATCGAAAGTTTCACCCTGAGCAAAGCTCACCTCTAAAATAAGATCCACAATTTCCTGCATGACCTCACAATGCGTTTCTGTGTCACTGAGAGAGAAAGAACCGCACAAATTGAGACTCATGCAATTGAGATCTTATTATAACTGTAATACATGTTATTAATCATGTGTCTCACCTCCCTTTCTGCAGCTGCAGAACCCTCTCTTTAAGTGCCTCGTCCAATTGGTCCACAAAAGGTGTGATGTCAGCAGGCTCGTCGATGTAGGTTTCCTTAAGCTGATGAAACCTGAACTCTCGTTTTTTACCTTGGGATAAACAAGGGTTCATATCATGATGCACTGATGAACTGAAAATACAGAAGTGGGTCATGGGCATCATTTTGAGCCAGAGCCACTGATCTAAATTCTGTCATGATTGAATACTAAAGCAGAGAACACGCGCTCCACTCCAACGCTGTGAAGCCGAGCCGTAATTGGTTGATCTGAAGTTCTGAGCTAAAGTGTATCTGCCATTATGGCAAGCATCTTACCCTTGTTGTTCAATTCTTCCTCATCGTCACTGAAGGTAGCATCTGTGTTGTCATAGCAACCATCCTCCTTATCAAGCACATGATTGTCCATTTCCAAGGGAACAGATTCCTCCATTTTTACTACAAAAAGTACAGGAAGAAAATGTCAACATAAAACATGCCATAACTCAAGCAGACTTTCATTCCACTGACTTTTGAGATTGTAACTTGTAAGGTTATAATCCTTGCTGGATCTTAATTTTAATTTCGATTTCAAACTACACTAGTGGATCTCAACCAGGTGTCCAGGAACCAGAATTTCTTTCAGTCTTAAAAAACAAAACAAAACAAAAACAGGAAATGGAATTTTAAAAGTACGATTTCTCAACCTGGAAAAGTTACAGAAAGTAATAAAATATTAATGTCAATGACATTTTTATAATGAATATAAATATTACTAGTAATGTCAAGCTCTAAAATATTTTATTGCTTAAAAAAATTGCTGTTACAGTATTAAAAAAAACGTCTCTGTAATCACAAATGACTAGATAAGTTGTAAATTCATTGGTAATATGAAAGTGTAAACTCCAAAAGACCAAATTCTGGAACTAGAGAAATTAATAATTTGAATTATTTAATTTCACTGTATCAATTAAATATTAATATAATATTAATAGATATACATACTGAATAATATTGAAATTATTTTAGCTTCACTTAGTTTAATTTTACATTTTCTATAACTAAAACAATTTGAAACCGAGCAGTTATGCTGTCATTGTAGCAAAGTACCAGAAATATCTCTGAGGGCCTTCAAATATAGTCCTTAACAAACAGTCAGAAATGTTGAGGACCACTATACACACAGTTCATATTTCTGCTAAAGCATTTATTTCAATGATGAGATGGGAAAGTAGATAACCGAGTAGTAAAACTTAAATTTGCACGTTATAGCATTACATTCACTGTCATTTATCCTGAACTACACAAAAACGCTCACAAATCCCTCTTCCTAGCAAAAGAGGTCTATCAAGATTAATATGCCAGTTTAGCACATACCAAATCATACTATGTTGTTTGTATAACATTTCTGGTGGACTAAATTGTTTAGGAGCTTTTGTTTTTGACATGACTGGCAATGAATCAGTGGTGTGGAGCTCTGACCTTCAGTGGGCGGCGAGGGGGAATTGCAGAACTCTGGGAACCGTTCTCGCAGCATAGAGCGCAGCTCACGGTCCAGTTTAGGGTTGTCAAACAGAGGTGCTAGGTGACTGAAAGAGCGAGAGCGATAGTAGGGATCATTATATTGAAAGCATCTCTAAACCAGCAGAGACACATTGGTGGCATTCTTGATGAAGTATCTGTATGAGGCGAGCACATGCTAATGAGTGTGTGTGTGTGTGCGCGCGTGTGTGTGATGGTGAAGAAATTTTCCCACCGGTTAATCGACGTGTGACAACACCGATAACACCGGTATCACTGTGGGGGCAGGGGCGTTCCCTCTTTCCCTCGCTTTCAAATAGCTTGTAAAAGCGGTATGCGCATTTTACTTTCACTTTCAAATAGCGGCAATTCAGAGTAAAGCAATTGTTCGTTTTTAGTTCGTTTGAATTTTCCCTCTTTTCCTCGCTTTCCTTCACTTTTAAATAGCTTAAAAGCGCCGTGCGCATTTTACTTTCACTTTTGAATTAGCGGCAATTCGGCATCAATTGCTTGAATGCAACAACAAAATACAACGTCAAACTCACTTTAGCCTATATATAAAACAGAACTTTTATTAACAAAACAAATACACCATGCTATAGGGCAGGCTATGCCTAATATAAAATAACAAATAACTTACATAAAGTTTAAATGTACAAAACTGGAAACAAGTAAACATGTATAATATATAACCAAATAAATAAGAAACGTAGAACGTTTATTAGCAAAACGAGTAAGAAAGCTTGAAAGCACAGCATACATCTTGATGTCAAATAAAATAAATAAATGACACAAAGTTTAAATAAAGTAAAAATCAGCAAACAATGTGGAACCAATTAAATAAGAAACGAATGTTTAAAAAAAAATTCCAAAATCACCTTAGATAAACGGCAAAAGTCACCAGGCTTTTCAAAATCTAAAATATTGCCAAACAGGTGCTTTTGCATTTTGTTTCGAAACTAAATCATCTGCGATCGTCTTGTCTGTCTCACCTCACCTCACTCTTCTTGTCAGTCAGCTCGACTCACTCTCCTCACTGGAGAAATAAATCTGATCTGTGATGCAACTGTCGTTCAACTGCATTGAGCAGCCACATTCAGTTTTTAATTGTAGTGTCTGTTCTTTTACTGAACTAAATGATTTTTATTACTATAAAAAAAATCAAAATGACGGTGGGGGTCATTGACGCGGTGGGCAAGTGATGTAACCGGTGTTGCGGCTTAACAACGGTATCACCGTCAGTTGAGCAGCCGCGTTCAGTTTTTAATTGTAGTGTCTGTTCTTTTACTGAACTAAATGATTTTTATTACTATAAAAAAAATCAAAATGACGGTGGGGGTCATTGACGCGGTGGGCAAGTGATGTAACCGGTGTTGCGGCTTAACAACGGTATCACCGTCAGCACCGTCAGCACCGTCTGTCGCGGCAAGCCTAGTGTGTGTATGATAAACTCACGCCAGAACTCTCTTCTCCATGATGAAGTTTAGAGCGCTGAAGACGCCCTGCCGCACTTGACCCTCAAGAGGAGGGAAAAAGTTTGGGATGATCTGAAGTGGAATAAAATAGCAGGTTAGCCCAAGATCTGAAAGGCTGGAAATCACAACACACAGAACTTCCTCTGTAAATTCTTCTTATCGTTATTCCCCACACACATGGTTTCGGCTGCATCAGCAAAAAAGTTAACACTTTAGTATAGGAACCAATTCTCACTATTAACTAGTTGCTTATTAGCATGCCTATTATTAACATGTTGGCTGTTTATTAGTACTTATAAAGCAGGAGTAAGCATACATATTCTGCATGACCATATTCTACATCTCTAATCCTACCCAAAAGTGTAATTCGCTAAATTAGTAGTTCAATGAGGGAAAAGTCGTAGTTAACGGTTTGTTAATGGCAAGAATTGGAACTTAAAATAAAAAACATTAACACTTTACAATAAGCTTCCATTTGTTCGCATTGATTAACCACATTAGTTAAAACAAAGTAATACAAACCGTTGTATTTTTATTGAAAATGAAATTATTTTTAAAGTCAACAAGACTTTTATACTGAATATACATCTTTTAATGTCTTTGTCAATAAGATTTGACAAAATTACTTCTAAAGCATGTATCAATCTTAGTTAATGACTTTGTGTTAATTTCAAAATACCTAAAGTTGCATTAATGTTATAATAATGTTATGGACTTGAGCTAACATGACCTAACAACAGTTGTATTTTTATTAATTAATGTTAACAAAGATTAAGAAAATACTGTAACTAATGTAATGTTGGTTACACTTTACTTGAAGGGGTGTGCATAAGATTACCTTCATAATCATGACATGACACCTACATAATCATATATATCAATATGAAGGTTTTTTTATGCATGTTTATGACAACTGTCATTAAGTGTAATTCGCTCAGTTATGTAATTTTTAATGCAAAGATGACATTGTTTGAGATGTCTTTGTTATGGGCTATGGTTAGGGAAAAGGGTAAGGGTAGGGGTAAGGTTAGGTTAGGTCAAATAATGTGATATTTGCATTAAAAATGACATAACTGAGCAAATGACACTTAATGACAGTTGTCATAAACATGCATAAAACCTTTCATATTCATGACATGTGTCATGCCACGATTATGAAGGTGTCATGTCAGTCTTATGCACACCCCTTCAAGTAAAGTGTTACCGTAACGTTCATTGTTAGTTAATGTTAGATAATGCAAAGTGCAAAGATCGTATTGTAAAGTGTCACTGTTATTTCAAATGGAAAGTCATGATACTTTGAAAAAAAACATTATTTAGAATAATATGTATAGATGAATTTTGCACCATAATACACATAATTGGGTGCATTTTGATTTGATGTTTTAAATTGTGTAAATTCTATTTTTGTGGCCATTACTCACACTACTGTGTATGACATTAACAAGCTCTTAGATACAATAAGAACTGAGAAAGAGTTTCTCACCCGACACATGAAGTCCAGTAGTGTGGCTGTTATAGCAGGATGTGGTTTCATGGAGTGATGCATCACCAAAATGGCTGGCTCTGAAAAAACAAGAGTCCGAAAGAGAGAGATATCAAAGGAAGACAAAAGCAGAGCATCAGTGACTGGGTGAAGGCAAATCATGTGGTTTGTACATGTCTGTTTGCAAAGTCAAATCTAAATGGCACAATAATGGCTTCCTGCCTCTCTTACCGATGTTCATGATGCTGTCTTTCTCGGGGTTGAAGAACAGCCAGTCGTAGAACAAGGCCAGTTTGGCATTAGATGCAGCAACATTAGACTGCAGAGAGAGACAGATTGGTATGGAATCCAAAACGACATCTAGACAAATTGTACAAGTCAAAGGTTTTTAGTATTTACTTACCGTGCAGGTAGTCAGGAGCCATCCAATGATCGCCCAGCGCGGCAGAATGTCAGAACTCAGCACTTCATTGGATGGATGAACCACACCGCATATGTAACGAATGAGGTCACAGCGCAGCGATTGGCTTTCAGCTGTGGACAGATACTGCCGCTGAAACCAGTCCTGATAGCGCTTCTGCTGGCCGAACCGAACCTGCAGTCAAGAAAAGCAAGAGTGTTTGCCTTTCAAGTCATAAACGTATTGTGGTTTCAGTGTCAGGTGTCAGTGTTTGTGTGTATTTACCCGTGAGGTCATGAACAGCAGCTTGGTCTCCATGTCAGGGGTGAGTCGACAGGCCAGAAACTTGCGTGAGGTTCTGGAGGTGAGGAGCTGCAATATACCTGCAGCAGGACGGGACAAGACAGACCAATTTAATAATACACACAGATTTTACTGTGCATACTATTTTTGTGCATTACTGTAGAGATTCCCTCCCACACACCAGTGAACTGTGGGCTAAGGGTCTGAGGACTGTGCAGCAGGTCTCTCCACAGCAACTCCAACTCAGGAATACGAGCCACATTCTGTAAGAGTCTGACCAGATCCCTCCCCATGATAAAACACTCCATGAACTGTTCAAACACAGACACAGCAATTTAAAAACATGAAACTCCACTGAATGGCAAGAAAATATGAAACCGTAACAACATCTGTAATGTGTAATCAAATACTGAGAAAAACAGTTTTATGCATTAGAATTTGAGTGGATGGAAACAGGGTATTTCAAATAAATACTGTTCTTTTGAACTTTCTATTAGTCAAATAATCTAGTAAAAATGTATCATGATTTCCAAAAAATATTAAGCAGTTTAAAAAAAAATAAAAATGTATAATAATTAGAAACATTTCTTGAGCTGCAAGTCAGCATATTACAATGATTGCTGAAGGATCATGTGACACTGACGACTGGAGTAATGATGCTAAAAATTCAGCTTTGCATCACAGAAATAAAGTATATGTGACCCTGGACCACAAAACCGGTCATAAGGGTCAATTAAATAAGCTTTCCATTGATGTATGGTTTGTTAGGATAGGACAATATTTGGTCAAGATACAACTATTTGAAAATCTGGAATCTGAGGGTGCAAAAAAAATCGCTTTTAAAGTTGTCCAAATGAAGTTCTTAGCAAAGGATATCACTAATCAAAAATTAAGTTTTGATATATTTACAGTATGAAATTTACAAAATATCTTTATGGAACATGATCTTTACTTAATATCCTAATGAGTTTTGGCATAAAAGAAAAATCAATCATTTTGACTAGGGCTGAACGATTTTGGAAAATAATCGAATTGCGATTTTTTTTTTTTACCAATATTGCGATTGCGATTTAATATGCAATTATTTTTTAAAGCTCTTTATGTTCTGTATTATTCAACAAAGACAAGCTATAAATCATTGTATAGTAGGCTATGACCAACACACTATTAGATAGATTAAACAAAAATGTTCTTTTCTGTAGGCCAGGCCTATATGTTATGATGAAATTAGGTGATGCATGAATTGATATGACATTTTTATTTAACAACTACAATCACAGCATATTGACTGATTTGCTGAACTTCCAACCTTGTAAGCATGTAATAATTATGACAACATCTGCTGATGGCCCGCACTCGACTTGAAGCAGCGCTACTTAGACCGATGGGTGTGTGTGTCATCAAAGTATTGCGAGAGCTATAAGAGAGATGTCATACACCAATCGATCTTCAAGTCGAACACACCTTTTTACTCTCGCGTGTCACGTGACCGAGTGTAATCGCAGGCTCTGCGATTGAAAAATTGCGTTTTTTCATATCGCGATATTATCGCAAATGCAATTAATCGTTCAGCCCTAATTTTGACCCATACAATGTATTTTTGGCTATTGCTACAAATATACCCCAGCGACTTAAGACTGGTTTTGTGGTCAAGGGTCACATATTTTAAAATATATTCAAATAGAAAGCAGTCATTTTAAATGGTAATAATATTTCACAAAATTGCTGTTAATGTATTTTTGAAAAAATAAATACAGCCTCGTTGGGCATTAAAAAAATCTTACTGACCCTAAACTTTTGAACAGCAGTGTATATTATAGATATAAATATTTAATTTACCTACATGCCATATGACCATTATTTGATTATCAAAATCACTGTTAGTTGAAGCTCCAGTGCACCAGGAACATTCACAGTACGTACAGTCAATTTCGATTTCATGGTGTCTATAAAGCTGTTGAATAATTGCTGGCAGCCTAATTTAATCACAGCTGGTTCAAGCCCAAGTCACAAGTTAAATCCCAAGTGCTCTCTTGGGAAGTGCTGACCCAGATACAGACATCACAATCCTGCTTTAGTGCCCTTGAGCGAGACACTTCACCTCTGCCGGCTCCAGCGCCTTTGAAATGAGTCTATGGTGGGTCGCTCTGAATAAAGTATTTATCTTTCTTTTCATTCCTGGCCTTTTTTTTTTTGCTTTTTATACAGATAATGGTATTAAGAAAAGTTGTGATCCAGATTTAAAAGTTTTGCATCATGTGTGTAAGAGCATGTGAGATAACCACATCCCATCTACACAATATAAACAAATCAACTCTACGAGGCACATCCTGCGATGCAAATTTTGGCAAGTTTGTAAGCCTGTAAAGCAAAAACAATTTAAGAAACTGTGTATTTAGACATGTATGAAGAACTTTTAGACAAAAGAAAAGTCTGCATGTGTTTTGTATCATAAATAGTACATCAGGCTTTTATGGCTCATACAGTATGACAGTGAAATGGAGAAATAAAAACACCTCATGCAATTTGGTGCAGTTGCTGATATTTATATGGCCAAAAGTAAGATGAAATTCTGATAGCTTTTAATGTAAATCAATGAGATCTTAATAACAGTATAACAGACTGACATAAAATCCTATTAGTTGTCACTCTATATCCCCCAATAATATGTCTTAGCTCTGTAGTTTTTATTGTGGGGTCAAAACATATTAAGGCAATGCAATACAATGATGATTGAGAGATGAACAAATTAACATTGTATAGATAATCAAGTAAATTTAAGTTGCTTCAGTCCAGTAAATGTTCATCTTGAAACAGATTATATAATAGAAATATAGTAGTGTTTCTTACATTTACTTCATAAAAATTACTAAAGATTTCACAGCAAAAAGATGTGAAGTTTCAACTATCATTCAGATGACAGAAGGCATGCAGTAGATTGTGTACAACAGGTTTTTCAGAAGTTTTGATCATGTTGCAAGTTGCATATCAAATATGATACAGTAGGCGTTATAGGGTTAAATGATTAACACAGACAGACACAAGCACAAATTCCCCCAAAATAGTTTAGCCTTGTACTTCATGTAACTAAAAACATGCACAAAAAAAGAAACACTGAGTCCAGAACTGAACACTTTCCAGTACTCACCCTCTCTCGGAGCAGACCGATGCAGAAGTCCACCTCTTTCTGTCTGAAAGGCAGCAGGTTTGGCGTCCCATGGTCCACTATGAGCCTCAGGTACGTGTACACAGACATGGCCACCAACATCCCGCTTTTCAGCACCCACTCTCTGTCCATCACACAAACACATTCACGAAGCTGGTCTATTTGCATGGACGTAGTTATCGCCCACAGTGCAACAGTCACACTGCATGCTGTTCGACTCAAAACTTCTCACCTCTGCTCCACTAAGATCTCCAACACGTTCTCTGCCAACCACAAGTTCTTGTTGGAGATGTCTCCCCCTGCAGATTGACGCAAGTTAGACACATGATACACTGTCAATGTAGCATGATTTGCATCGGTGTGTGAACGCACCAGCGATCTGTTTCATGAGCGTCATGAGAACCCCATCTGCTCCAATGACTCCGCTCTTCACCAGCTCTCTGACCAACCACACCAGCTGCCCACACACACATAAGACGAGATGTCACCAGTGTGTTACTGTTAAATTCAGTGTTGTTAAATGACATCAGACCGGAGCCCACCTGTGTACGGCACACGTCCTGAAGCTTGAGGAACTTCTCCATAAGGATCTGGTTGATTTTGATGAGCAACACATTCATACCGTCCCGATTCACCAACGTCAGGTCTCTGTAGCACTGCAGGACACACTACAATGTTAATGGTGGGATTCTGGGAGAACAGTGCAAGTAGAAGAGCTTTCTGTGGTATGCATGTATGTATGTGAATAAGATCTCATGTACGAAGCATCAACATACCCTCTGTGCTTGTGGGGGCTCTGTGAGCAGAAGCATGAAAAGACCCAGACACACCTCCTCATGCTGCGGTGGACCCTTACACACCTGAACACACACACATTCCCATTAAACATCATCATCAAATTGTTTTTTAATTTTATTTTAGACCTTTTAGCCACTTTTATCGATCTCAAATTTCAAGCCAGTCATGAATGAAATGTTAAAGAGGAGACAGGGGAGTTGGATCAGGACATTACAAGTTGCAGATTTGATCCAATGATCCTCACCTATGCACCACAATTCAACATGCATTAACCAGCAGCCAGAAGGCCTTGGCTAAATGTCATGCTGTTCTTCTGTCTGATAAAAAAAATGTTTCTTGAGCAGCAAATCAGCATGATTTCTGAAGGATCACGTGACACTGAAGACTGGAGTAATGATGCTGAAAATTCAGCTTTGATCACAGGAATAAATTACATCTTAAAATGTATTCAAATAGAAAAAGAGTTATTTTAAACTGTAATAATATTTTACAATATTGCTGTTTTTATGGAATTTTTGATCAAACAAATACAGCCTTGGTGAGCATAAAGAGACTTTATGCTCTAGTATCTGTTTTATAAAATAATTTCGACTGTCACAGCTAAAGTAGTTGAAGAGAATTTCCAGTATGTGCCAAAACAAAACCTATATTCCCAATACAGCGAAGCATACAGTATTACTGCTTACATTTCCTAAAGTATAAAAGGATGGACCTCCACATTATGAATAGCAAAGAAGTGCCCAATTTCTGTTTCACATGAATTACATGTGTAGGATAACAGGGTTCCCTCACTTTTCGACCAGTGAATTTTTATTCATTTACAGCTGATTGATAACTGGCAGAAAAAAATCTGATTTTAAAATACATTTAAAAATCACAGCAATGTCTATGCCACGTAATAGATTTAAATGATCATATTTAGCATACAAACTTCCACAAGAAGAGTCAACAGATATCTTAAAGTTATGTGGACATGGTGTTGTCTACACAAGCCCTCAAAAAGAACAATACAGGCGATTAAACATTTTCAAACAGAGCTAATCTAGAAAAAAAAAGTTAATTCTACATTAAAGTCTTTTTAGCATTTAACTAATTTACACTACTTTCCCAGGCCTGAAAAATCACAACTTTAATATTCCATTCTAGTTTTAAAATTCCGTTCTATGCCCAGGTTTTCATGATTTGTGAATTCTCATGTGTTATCATAAGTAAGTGTAACTGATAAACACTCACATGAGCAGTGAGAGCATCATTGGCTTCCCGCTCCGACAGTCCATTGGTTATAGATGTGGTGATGCTCACACACCTCTCCAGGCGCTGAAACACACACACACACACACACAGGTTTGTTTTTATGGTTTATGGGGACTCTCCATAGGCGTAATGGTTTTTATACTGTACAGACCGTATATTCTATTGCCCTGCACCAACCCTACCCCTAAACCTACCCCTCACAGGAAACTTTCTGCATTTTTAGATTTTCAAAAAAACTCATTCTGAATGATTTATAAGTCTTTTGAATTATGGGGACACTAAAAATGTCCTCAAATCACCTTCTCGTTGTAATACCTATGTCATACCCATGTTATTATACAAATGTGTGTCCTCATTAACCACATAAACATGCACACACACAGGTGAGTACAGAGCAATATGAATGCATGCATGAATGCCATGCCAAAAACACCAAACAACAAAATAACTCTACAGATCCCAATAATAGTTCATGCATAAATAGTCTAATCTCAATTAAAGGCATGACTGCATCAATTTTTAATACCTCCCCCAGCAGATGGAGAGTCACTGACACCATCAGCTGTCATTAGTACATGCATGACAAGATAACATCGTTGTATGTTCAGCACACATCAGGTTTACACCGCTGCCTCAACTCCTTCCTTTATATTTGAATCAGCAAATAAGATAATAAAAGACTACAAAAGCCATCCCTGCAACTACCAGCCCTGTTCTACAAGTCTGATAGTGTCAGCTTCTCCATTCTGCTCGTCCTTTTGTTATTGTGCTTAGTTTCCCCCATGTTTTCTTCGCTAATGTGTGCTGTGAAGGACGCGCTGACACGTATGTAGACGGCCGATGGGAATGAGTCGAGCCCTACCTCCTCCAGCTCATCTTTGGCGTCCAGGCTGGTGGACACCAGAAGGCGCCCCTGCGCTTTACCCTTAGCCGGCGAGGGCTCCATCTCCTCCCGCCTCGCTGCGCCCACACACACGGGACCTGACGGGGGTTTAAGGCGCTGTTTGAAACCCTTCCCTCACTGTTTCCGTGGGTCTGTGGTGATTATGAACTATTTAAACCCTCTCTCCGCCCAGTCCTAGGCGCCTACAGTGTGTTTACGACTCTTAATTCGCCACCTTCGCGCGACCACCCCAGTGTTTCCACAGTGTCCGACTATAACAATTCAACTTCCGCAGGGCATGGTGGCTTAGCGGAAGTGCTCCGAACGCGGAGTGAAGGCGGAGCGGAGTGACTCATTTATACCAATCGCGTGCTGGGTATTTTGATTGACGTGGCAGTTGACCAATCACGGCGATGTTACTGTCAGCGAGACCCGTCAGACAAAAAGAAGCCCGTGCAACTTGACAAGAACGCTGCTTCTGTGTAAACATGCGAGGAGAAGCTCAGACAGACAGTAAACTATAGGGTTGGAGCGAAGCTAATGAAACCTGCATAAATGCGTACTGATTTTTTAAAATATATATATTACTATTATAATTAACGTAATAACAAAAGCAACAACAATAATCGTTATTTTATCATTATTAATTTATAATTAATAATAATAGCCTACATTCATTATAATTAAGTTTTGTTTTGCAATTATAAAATCGTAATCGAAAATTATGATTATTATATTAAAATACAATCAAATCCATATATCACTTCTTACTAAAAATCTAATTTCGGGCTCTTATATTCTTCATAAATATATACTATATGCTGTTATTTCTGTAATTAAATATTGCTAAAAGCCATTATATAAGCTATAAAATGTAAGCATATAATACATTTTAATTACAGATATGTTGTGGAAGATTACTTTAGTAGTATTAGATATTATAGATATTATTTGTTCAAAATTTGCAAAATGTATATAATGAGCGAGTACATCATGAATTCATCTTCCAAACCGCGTTTTTGTCTTATTCCGAATCACTCCGGTACACTTATAATAAGTACTTATATTTGGACTATTGTAGCCTGGTCGGGTCGTCACCGCTGCGGAGGAACACATACCTGCGTGAATCGCCAGAGACATAAACTTAGAGAAGTAGCTCCGGTTGGAATGTTCTTCCGCGGGATGTGTGCAGTTCTGTTTATTAACCGCTAGAGCGACAAAAGTTACATAGTGCTGCTTTAAAGCGTATGGTCTTCTCAGTTTACTCATTTTCAATGTTAATACATACATACCACAATATTTGATATGTATATAGTACAATATATATTTAATATGATTCAATATAAAATCACATACATTACGAGTATATACAAGTAAATATATTGTCACATATTTTTCAATTTACACTGAACAAAATTATAAACGCAACACTTTTGTTTTTGCCCCCATTTTTCATGAGCTGAACTCAAAGATCTAAGACTTTTTCTATGTACACAAAAGGCCTGTTTCTCTCAAATATTGTTCACAAATCTGTCTAAATCTGTGTTAGTGAGCACTTCTCCTTTGCCGAGATAATCCATCCACCTCACAGTTTTAATATATTAACACAATATATTATTCTGCATATTTTCAATATACAGTAAACATATTTGTTGCTCATTAATAAGTAAATATATTTGAACAGTATTCAATTTAAACAGTAAAACAATTAATATATATTTATGAAACTGCAAAAATGGACAACATAGAGTTTGTTTTGGTTAACAGAAATTACACATGGCAATTTACCCCAATATAAATGATCTCTACCTGCCAAAATATAATTGAAAAGTGCTAATATAGCAGTGCTTACCTCTTAGATGCATTATTCTTTAAAAGGCTGACTTTGTTAGACAAATACCACATTATCCACACCACTCCAGTCAGTGGTTTGAAGATAAAATGTATTGATGATGTTTCGCTTCTCATGATGTTAACTGATGGATTGGAGTGGTGTGGATTACTTGTGGATTATTGTGATGTTTTTATCAGCTGTTTGGAATCTCATTCTGACGGCACCCATTCACTGCAGAGGATCCATCGGTGAGCAAGTGATGTAATGCTACATTTCTCCAAATCTGTTCCCATGAAGAAACAAATTCATCTACATCTTGGATGAACCTGAGGGTGAGTACATTTTCAGTTTTGGGTGAACTAGTCCTTTAATAGGCTGGGGTTTTATTTAAAACCTAAGACATTTTTTTTTATGTGAAATCTTTAGCTTTTGAAGTATGATATGGGTAAGTATGATATGATGAATGGCATTTTAAGTGTGCAAAGATTATTTAGGCTGTTACTAATGCTTTGACAAATGAAACTGTTTTGATTGTGCTCACAAAGTGAGTAAGCAAGAGAGAGGTGAGGTGAATGCAGCGGTGGAAAGAGTACTGAAAAGTAAAAGTACCATTACCTTCCAAAAAATTTAGTGCGAGTAGAGTAAAAGTACTTGTCCAAAAAAACTACTTGAGTAAGAGTAAAAGAATAACCTATTTAAAAGTACTCATGAGTAGTGAGTAGTGAGTACTGAGCTGTGGATTCTACCCCCTCATAATAAATGCTGTACACCGCAATTTATAGATTTTAAAAACGTGGTACATTCTGATAATTCACATTATCTTGTTTGTCACAAAGAATGAAGAATATCTATCATCCAGCAGTTTTAATTTTGACTGTCAACTCTTTAAAATACATTAAAACAGCACGGAAACAGTTTTCAGTTGAAGAAAAGATGAAAGTTATTCTCAGTACAATCATCCCCATTTAAATCATAAAGTTTGAAAAAATGTATTTCAAATTATGTGTAAGGCCACTGAGACAGCATGCTGTTGTTGCACATAATATATTAATGTTTAGAACTGTGCAAATACAAACACCATTAGAAACTCAGTTCAGCATCACACACCATGATATGGGTTCAAATGAGAGCCCATTTCTCTCCAAAACCGTGCCAGTTTTAGCGTTTTGCAATAAAGAAATAAAAATAACTAAACTTTATAATTTATGTTACAATTTTAACAAATGCACATTGTTCTAGAAGGATGGCAAATTCATGCCATACCTTTTACACATTTACTTGAATTGTTATGCTGATAATACAATTTGTAAGGAAAAATGCATTAAATAGCTAGGTATTTCTAGGGAAACTTTTTCAAAGGAAAACACACACACATGCATGTCTCTTTGCTGAGTCGCGGCGGTCTCTGTGAATCAGCAGCATCCACAACTGAACAGAACAAAAAGTGTTGAACTTGAAAATAGGGTATATGTCGAACATCACCTGACCAAACCCGGAAAACAGGACTCATTGCTTCTGCTTGTCGGAGAACGTGTTAACAGCCGGATTAAAAAATAGCGATATCTATGGACTTTTAAGATAATCAGTTAAACTAGCTAGCTGTTTTTATTGTTGACGTTTTATTAAATTTTTATATCTAAACGTGAAAAGAATATTAAAAAAAACTTTTAGATATCAGTCCGCATATGTGATGGACATTGGTTATGATCATCATTGGTATCTACTTTGAAGGCATCTTGAGTAAAACGGCTTCATATTTAACTAAGCATATGCAAAACGCTTGAACTGGAAGCGACGAGACCCGGTTAACAGAATACGGAAGTCTGTTGCGCATAACCCCTATTGTTTATGCGCGAGTGCACTTGCTAAATGAAAGCGGATTGTATAAAATGGATATAAAAAAAAACGTTTATTAACGAGCTGCAGTTTTATTACATCACACGCTGGCATAGATGTAGTATATTAATGCCAGGGGGTCATCAATAAAGTGCAGATTGGTCGTCAATTTGTGTTTCCAACACACTTTTTCACAGCGCGCATCATGCGCTCAAACTCATTACAAGTCAACAAGTTCAACAACAACTTTTCCAAGTAACTGCTGCAGAACGCACGCGAGAGAGAGACGAGGCTGTCTCATAAGTAGGGATGTAACGGTATGAAAATTTCATATCACGATTATAGTGACCAAAGTTATCACGATTATCAATATTATCACGGTTTTGATAAAATTAGATGAAAACGTTCAAAAAGAGCTGATACACACACTTAAAACATTTCAATAAGTTTTATATTTGAAAATCAACAAACAACAAGGGAGACAATGACGCTGTTGTGGAGGAACGCCATTCCCTGAGTGGTGAAAAGATGACAGTCTTACAAAGACATCTGACAGCATCCATCGTATTTACCAACACCACACCATGAAAATATTAATTACAGACTCTTTTGAAACGGCAATATTCTTTCTTGAGTCATAATTTGCTCGTCAGGGAACTGACATCCTCATGAACCATTTCAAATTACACACGTCTCAAAACCACCCCTATGAAATCTCTCACAGAAGTGAGCCTCGATTTAACCGAGAACTATATTTTAAAAAATGCAAAGCAGTTTGATGTGAAAGATTTATGTTTTAGTGTTCTTTGACAAACATCATTAAAACAGCAAGACATCTTTCCCTTTCCTCTTCCTCCTGAGATTAAGAGCAGAAGAGTCTCTAATGGGAAATGCTCACCTTAACAATGTCATTGATCAGAGAATAGCGAAACATCCAGTCCAGCGTGATTCCTTCACTCTCCATGAGGTCCTACAGGTCACACACACACACACACACACACACACACACACACACACACAGGTTTATATTTGTATCATGTGGCTCATAAGGAGAGTTTGTGTGGAAACAAGACTTGATGGATATTAATTATATTCCCTCACATCATCCTGTCAGTTATGTGTTATTATATTTTCACATTTTATATCTAAAGTGTGTAATTTTCTTGTTAAAATATTTTATCCCAGTTTGAATGTGCAGAGACAACTCTAAGCAAGCCATTTGTAGACTGACTTTGAAGAGTGTAAACTAGGGATGGGCGTATCGATCCAAAGTATCAATATATCGATACTGACGCGAGTATCGAAAGTATCGATACTCAAACAAAAAATATCGATACTAAGGTGTGTTTTATTTACCAGTGATTTTGTTAATTTAACACACAAAAAAAATAATGCATACAATATGCATTGACTTGGACGAATAACCTTTGTTAGCGAGTAATTGTGTAGGATAGAACTATTTTCCTTCTCATCTGAACACGCAAATGCTGCAAGACAGAACTAATCAATAACACTGAGCGTTCACTCACTTCTGACAGTGCATTCAAACAGGGCTGATTTTCCCAAAAGTATCATAAGAAAGCATTAAAGCTTTTGGGAACGGCAGCCCTGAACAATGCTTATCAGAGTTATTTCACAATAAACAAACTGAAATTGTAGCCTAGTTTGTGCAATTACAGTCATTTAAATTGAACGTTGAAAGATAATATTGATCATGTTCTATTCTGTAATGTTAATAGAAATCATACACTGTCAGAATAAAAAGGTTGCATTTTATGGATGCAGCAGCCTGTTACTGGCAGCCCCTTATGAAAATGAACCATGGTTTTACTAAAGTGACCATAGTTCAACTGTAGTATTTATAGATTTGAATCATGTGTAAACAAAAAACGTATTTGAACCATGTGTAAACAAAAATATAACCTAATAAGATACAATTAAGGCGTATTGAATGTTAAAATGCGTTTTAAACAAAGTTAAGTGCTTATCATTACCCAATTTACTCTTAGTAATTTAATAATTTAATACATTTCATAATTTAAAAGTTTAGTTCAGAAGTATCGAATCGGTATCGATATCGACGATACTGCCTTGAAAAATATCGGTATCGTATCAAAAACAAAATAAGTGGTATCGCCCATCCCTAGTGTAAACACTGTGATGCTTTCAAAACATTGCTGTTTGCTGGAGCAATCTGACATAGCAACACTGGCTCAACCAACAGCATTACTTTGGGGGCGGGGCTACCAATTTTTGGCAAAAAGTCTTCTAGTGGCACATTGAAGTCCTCCTAGGAAGTTCGTATTTATGAGTTGGAAGTCGAAATTACGACATCAGGTGCATTCAATTCACAATTCACATAAAATCCAACATCTTTTTTTTTTTAATTTTACATCTATAGAATGATGAATAAACCCTAGCCCTAACCCTAGTTTTTATTAGATTTATGAGGGTGCTGTAAATTGATTTGGAATTGTATTTTCAACATGCACCTTAAATATTTTTATTGAAAACAAACAAAAAAATCATTAACTTGAACAAATTTACTATTAATAGAAAGGTTGCATCCATTGCACTGCGACACCCCAACTCTCATAATTACTAATGTTTATGTTACTAGATCTTTTCGACATGATTTGAATGCACCGTAAGGCAGTCTCTTAAAGTGACTGATTCTGTTACGTTCCACATAGGCAGCATCATCATGTGCCACTCACATGAAGCGCACAAGAGATTCAACCAAAGACTATAGATATACAAAGAGAGTTCCTTCCTGTTACTTATGAATCGGAGAAACTGCAATGCACAATATGGCCGAGTAGACATGCCTTCTGAATGAAAGAGTCAATCGCTTATTGGTAAAGTCATTGCGTCACTGCAGGTGCCGTTAGAAGCAACAAGGAGGACCAACCATTTTGGGGCAGTTCATTTCAGATTTTGTTGCTGATTTGAAATATGTAATTTAATTGTGAGCTCAGCAAGCAGTTTTTTAGATTTCAGGATTCCCCCATTAATTTAGATAGGGCTTGGTCTTGGATGCCCGAAATAGCTGCCCGGAGACATTGCAAATATGTCCGTCATCTTTCCTTGAAAGGGACTTTGATTCAACTCACAGCTGATTCCAGTAGAGTTTGACATTAGCATGTTGCTAAGCTAACAATATATATTCGAATAAAGCCCAAAATACATAGCACAGACAAATATTAGCTAAAACAGAAGATTTAAATTATATCAAACAGTTTTTAATCTACTTTTTGTTTTTTTTAATGATTTAAATAAATGTAGCCAGTGAGGTTTTTGCTTAACTAAATCTATTAAAATTTGTTTTCGGTAATTGAAATGAAGCTGAAATAGAAAAATAAACATTAGGTGAAAAAATAGAACATAGAAATAGAAATAGAATTAAAGTACTACAGTTACTAAAACTAAAATAAAAAAAAAGAAAAAGAAAACTTAATAGAAATTTAAAAAAGATTAAAAAAAATGACAAAAACAAAAAATAGATAAAAATTTATAAATAAATTAAAATAAATTGAAAAAAATTAACTGATAAATATGAACTGAAAATATACAATTATTAGCTAATCGAAAATATTGTGTTGGTCCTATCTGTCAAAGATACATGCAGTGTAGCCTTAGAAGAAGATATCTTAGAAGGCAGCATAGTTATTAATGTCAGAAATATGTCTAAAAATGTTGTCTAATTAGATGGTAGAAGCTGCAAGTAGTGATGATTATAGTTGTGTTTGTGAACATTTATGCGTCTATACATTCAAAAAAGACAAAAAAAATGTTTAATGAATTATTTAACACTTAAATGTATTATGTATTTATTTATGTACTGTATGTAATTATTTGTTTGTTTATTTATGTATGCAGAAAAAAGGTTGGCAAGGCAAGTCAAAATTTGAATCCTTATTACTGAGCCCTGCTTGGTGAAACAAAAAGTGTTGCATAAACACGAGTCGTCTATTAATACATCAACTGTAGGTGCAGTAACTGTGAGCAGTGGGGTGCGTGAGCGTTCACCTGTAAGCTTCCTCGAGGGCAGTACTCAGTAAGGATGCAGATGTTGGGTGGGTCGATACAAGAGCCGATAAAGCGCGTCAAGTGTTCATTCTGTACATCACGCATCTATTATGGGAGGAGAAAGGAACAGAAGGGAAAAGAGGAGGGAGAACAGCATGACGAGGAGAGGACAGAGAGAGAGAGAGCTGTTTAGTCCCTCTTTTCCATCAGTCCCCGGGCTATTAATATCTCCCAGGACATCATATAAACTTAATTAAGGCACCTGGCAAAAAGCACAAAACGGCATGGATGCACACTTACATGTTTGAGTTCAAACAGCACTTTCCTGGTGAGCTCGATGCGTTTCTTGTTGACATACTTAATGGCTGTTATGTTTCCCTGGAAAAGAGGCACCAATGCACATTAGTTTCACCCTGATTGCTATCGTGGACTTGGCAAAGAACTGGAGGGCTTTGGGGACGGGGGACCATCATTTAAGAGAAGAAAAAGAGCAACATAATGCGTTAATTAAGCACCATCCTAATTAATGGGGGAAATGATGACATGTGGACATGAATAGCGCTCATCCTCAGGGGTTCTGCTTAATTGGAGAGGAACTATAGCTCATCCGTTGAAGAATGGGCCCATTAGCCAGGGCACGCCGACGGCATTATAGGAGATCCAAAGATGAACCCTTCCATAATTTGACACTTCTGTTGCTAGGCAGAATTTGTTATTTATTTATGTTCAAAACAGCACACAGCCTGGAACAGAATCACACAACTCACAGCAATAGAATGAAAAGGTAAAACAAAACAGAACTGGAAGTGGGTGGGGCTTAGTAGACCAGATTTTCCTTGCGTTCCATTCGGAAGGGCTCATCCCTATGCCCTAATCCCTTCAAAGGGTTTACCCTCCAGAGTGAGAGCTTCGAAGGGTTGAAGGGTGTAGGGGACCAAACAACTGTTTCTTGAAGTGCCCTTCTGTGTCATCATCATGTGCCCACACGGAGGCACCATCATCATGCAAATAATCTGCGCAAAGGATCATGGGAGCCCGAAGTGTCAATCAGTTGTACCCTTCGAAATCCTTCATTCCAAAGGGCACTTTGAAGTGGCCAGTTTTGAGCACTTCGGTTTGGAACGACCCTTCAATATGGTGGCCATGATTGTTTTCACTCCGTAGTGCCCTTCGGAGGGCGATATATTCTGTTTGGAACGCACCGCTAGTCTCTAATTAGGGTGGTCATATGTGCCATTTTTACGGGACACGTCCTGGCCAGGATTTTTATATTGCCATAAACATCCAAAGTGGTTTGGCCAATAACATGCAGGAATTGTACATAACCGACCAATTGTGGCACGTGAGAAGGAACGATCAAAGCGATGCAAATACGCGCAAGTTAGGTGTGTTTGTTCGTTCGTTCGGTGCGCAGACCGATCAGTGTATGACACCAAAGTACCGCGAGAGCGATTCGAAAGCATAAGGAACCACTTGCTCTGCTCTCTATAGCTCTCGCGAATGTCATACAACGGTCGGTCTGCATGCTGCAAACTGCCAAAACCAAAAAAGGACGTGTCCCGTAAAATGGCCTGCATGGTGACCCTATCTCTAACTGGTCAAAATGAATGTGTCTAAATAAAAACCTACTATTTTGACTATTTTTTAGTTCAACCCTTGTGAAAAAGAAGTACAATTATAGTTTCTATTTATATCAAAAGGAATTAAACTTTAGAGTGATTTTTGACCCAGTTAAGCAGAACTTAAGTACATCTTTATATGTAATTTCAAAATTACTTCTATTGTCTTTGAAATATGGTTAAAGTGCATTGTCGAATTCAGTGACAAACATTAATGGTAAACTAAAATATAATTTAATTTCTATTAAAAATTGTATGCCATATTTAAATATATTATATATATATATACAGATTTACTAACAGCTTGCACCAGCGCAAACCGTCTTTTGGTGTTAAAATAGTACTGTCAGGATTTACTAAAGAAGCGCAGTCTTTAGAATTAGCGCTTTATATTTTTGCGTCTGACCTTATTGAATATGCATTTGTAGGAGTTTCCCTTTCAGACGCAAAATTTATGGGAGGAGAGTATTAAAATGAATCACGCAATGCGTTTTACTAACGTTTGCGCTTGTCAAATTACTGGTATTTGCACCATTATTTAACACCCAAAAAAGTACATCTTTATATGTAATTTCAAAATTACTTCTATTGTCTTTGAAATATGGTTAAAGTGCATTGTCGAATTCAGTGACAAACATTAATGGTAAACTAAAATAATTTAATTTCTATTAAAAATTGTATGCCATATTTAAATATATTATATATATATACAGATTTACTAACAGCTTGCACCAGCGCAAACCGTCTTTTGGTGTTAAAATAGTACTGTCAGGATTTACTAAAGAAGCGCAGTCTTTAGAATTAGCGCTTTATATTTTTGCGTCTGACCTTATTGAATATGCATTTGTAGGAGTTTCCCTTTCAGACGCAAAATTTATGGGAGGAGAGTATTAAAATGAATCACGCAATGCGTTTTACTAACGTTTGCGCTTGTCAAATTACTGGTATTTGCACCATTATTTAACACCCAAAAAAAGCATGCCTTAAAGCAGGCAGTAATTTGGTAGATTGTCCTGGTCATTATGGAAATGATCTGGCTGTGTTCCTTAATGTGCGCATTGTCAGTAAATCACACACAGAATTTTCCCCTCCCATTGGCGCTTTTATGGAATGGTGCTCTAACGGTAATTTGCCCCGTTTAGTAAGTCTGGCCCTTAAAATATGTTATACCACTTATTATACGTTGTACTACTTTTTGAGCTAAAAATGAAATTACTTAAACTGTCATAAATCTTGAATGGTCTGGAGCAGACTGGTTTCTTTAAAACAAAAACACCTGGCAGATTATTACCGTCCACATTAAGTGTTTAAAGAAACTAAAATAAAGTTATATAAGTTTAAGTTTATTATCATAAAAAAATGCAAAAAACACTATTTTTAAATTTGAAATGAAATAGATATTTTCCAAACCATGTTTTACTCTAAACCTGCGTGAAAATGAAGCAAGTTGTGTTCCAAATTTGAGGTTGGTATCTTAAAAATTAGCTCTCAGTAAGCTTTTGATTGAGCGCAGTACCAGATGTTTCCACTTGATTAAACTATATAGCATGCCTTAAAGCAGGCAGTAATTTGGTAGATTGTCCTGGTCATTATGGAAATGTTCTGGCTGTGTTCTTTAATGTGCGCATTGTCAGTAAATCACACACAGAATTTTCCCCTCCCATCGGCGCTTTTATGGAATGGTGCTCTAACGGTAATTTGCCCCGTTTAGTAAGTCTGGCCCTTAAAATATGTTATACCACTTATTATACGTTGTACTACTTTTTGAGCTAAAAATGAAATTACTTAAACTGTCATAAATCTTGAATGGTCTGGAGCAGACTGGTTTCTTTAAAACAAAAACACCTGGCAGATTATTACCGTCCACATTAAGTGTTTAAAGAAACTAAAATAAAGTTATATAAGTTTAAGTTTATTATCATAAAAAAATGCAAAAAACACTATTTTTAAATTTGAAATGAAATAGATATTTTCCAAACCATGTTTTACTCTAAACCTGCGTGAAAATGAAGCAAGTTGTGTTCCAAATTTGAGGTTGGTATCTTAAAAATTAGCTCTCAGTAAGCTTTTGATTGAGCGCAGTACCAGATGTTTCCACTTGATTAAACTATATATTTTTTGTGTATTTATGTGTTCACATTGCAATTTTCATACCATTCAGACGAAGTAAAAAAAAATAACATGCTTCCTTTTAACAAGGCTAATAAAGTGGCAACTACAATGTATGTGTTCACATTGCAATTTTCATACCATTCAGACGAAGTAAAAAAAAAATAACATGCTTCCTTTTAACAAGGCTAATAAAGTGGCAACTACAATTTTACTTAATGTCTCCAACAAAAGACAAAACATCTTGAAATTTGAATGTGATCCAGTGGAGGGGCTTTTATACGCCCCCTTAAGGTAGGACATATAAGAAACAGTTATTAGCCAACAAGATTTGCAAGCCAGTGGCCCATCCACACCTCACCACCAAACCTTTAATACCTTGTAATAGCCGGTCTTGGCATAGATCTGGAAGTTTCCCTCCATAGTCAGCAGTGAGCCGTAGTTAGAGCCTCTCTGTGTGTGGAGAGATGAATAAGACATGAGCAGCTTTACTCAAACTATTGGAAACTATTAGAAATTACAGGGTGTGTATGTGTGTGTTTCCCCTCACCAATGACATGGTGAGTTTGCTGCAGGTTCTGCGCAGCACCTTCTCCATGTTACTCATCTGGATGTCCTCCCAGTGCACACGCCACAGCTGAGCGGTCAACTCATTCTCCAGTTTCAGCTTCCTGACGCCGCCGAGTGACGGACAGAGAATGAGACAGAGAGAGAAAGAAAGAAGAGTAAAAATAAGCAGAGGAAAGGGACAATGAGAGATGGGATGCAACTGGGAAAAACATCAGATGAAAAATTGTAATAAATGAGAAGGAGAAGAACATTTATTTGGCATAAATGTTAAATAATACAAATCAATATGTGCATCACTGTCAGCACCGGCATAGAGTGTATTGAATTTACGTAATAATATGATGCTCAATAATCAATACCGGTAAAACAGCTTTCAAGTGACACATGTACAGATTAAATGTCTTTCAGAGGAAAAGAGCTTAAAAATTCAGTTTTATTATTAGAATTTGCATGAAATAAACAAACTTTTCCATTCACAGACTCTCTCTTCTTTGTCAATGGTGTTACATGTTGATACAAATAATACTAAATGTCCCTTCAAAAAATATTTTTCATGAATTTGTCTTAAAATACTAAAAAATAATAGTATTTGTGTTTAAACCATTTCAATTTGTCAGAATGTTACAATACATCTTTTTTTTTTTAAGCAAATAATTTTACATGTAAAATGTTGTGGTCTAAGCCAAATCCTTATGCACAGGAAAGAAACTTCTTCTGTCAAGACATTTCATAGACTCTTTAATTATAAGACACTTTATTAAAACATATATAATTTTCTATATAGGAAATGTGTACATTGCAGTTGGATGTTTTGCCATTTGAAAGTGAGCAACAGCATCTGCCAAAGCAATTGTAGAATGACCCACTGGAGAATCTGGTATTCATTAAAAAAACCCAGAACAGAATATCATCAATGCACAACATATGACAGTCTAAAGCAGGGCTCTCCAGTCCAGCCTGATCTCACAGGAAAAAATAACTATTTTACATGACGACGATTACGCATGATTACCATTACGACACGATACGATTACATATGATCACGCATGAAGACCAGCCATGATATACAATTGAGATTTGTGTACAATTACCACTTAGCCACAAATTCGCCATTGTTCAACCTTAATGTGAGTGAGAGCTATTTGAAAGGATGAAATAATCTACTTGATTGATATACCATCTGTGTCTTTGGATTATGCTTCAGGATGACAATAACACACTGTTGCTGTTTTCACCGTCAGTCACTACCATATGTCCTAGGAATCATAATTAAATCTCTTGATATCCTGCGTCAATGAATATTATTCACTTTCTGTTGGTCACTTCGACAAGCAGAATTTGCATAGCTGGCCACGGCCTGGATATTCGGGTCTAAATCGTTCATAACACACTCATAACTTCAGTCATTTGTGGCGCTTTGTATAGGGACCCCAAGTGTTGGAAATTTGACACAACGTCGAAGTGACCGACTGAAAGGGAACGTCTCGGTTACGTATGGTAACCCTTGTTCGTTTACTGGCATTGCTGACCTCTTCATCATTTTCTGTTAGCCCATCAGATAAAATTGGGTAAAACGAGAATTTAAAAAAAAAATGACTTTTAATATCTTAGCTATTTCAGGTGAAAGCTGAATGGGGCTCTCCGCCTGTCATAATAATACATCATAATGTGTGAGTAATTTTTATAACTGAGCAATTTATATGACTGCAACATATGCAAATGAAAACTCTGAAAGTATCCTACTAAATGTAGAAATGTGTGTAACACTATAAAAATATTTAATATTTTAAAATGTTAAATGAAATGTTAAAATAGCTCTTATAATCTCATTCAAGTATTATGAAAAATAAATGCAATTACGTAAGGAATAATTAACCGTAGTATAAGCGGAATAATTGACTCCGGGCCGTTGGATTATTAGAAAAATAATGCACACCCGAGGTGGTGATGCGGCCATGACGCGAAGCAGAGTTACACCTCGATGAATGAATTATTTTCATTATTTCCCTGAAAATAATTGCACACCTTAGAACGTTCGTCAGCCAATCAGATTCAAGCATTCAACGGCCCCGTAGTATAAATAAAAATAACATGAATGTTATAGGATCTACATCATATTTGGAGAACAGCTGAAAATGTGATTTTTTAATAAAGCACAACCATCTTTGGCTGCAAATCTTGGCATGAACTTAATAGAAATCATATGCATTTCATTGTCACTGGATACATGGTCACATATGGTATAAAGTGATGAAGTCATGGAGACGTAGACTGAGCAGCTATATCTTTCTCTGTCATGGTCTGGCAGTAAGTTCCCTAATTAAACATCAGGAACAGATAGAGGAGGAGAAAGACAGACAGAGAGATATAAAATCAGACCCAGATCGCCCAAAGCTCAATATTTGCACACCTGACATGTAGTGTTACATCATGTCTACACTGCAGGCCAGTGACATGACCCAACGAGAACGCTCATGTTATAATCAATAAAGCATGATTAAAGTGCTCTAGTTTTTGTCACGTCTCGTCGCCCGCTCTCAGTATAGACATTGTGTTTGTCTGCTTGGGTTTCAACTGACCTGTATATGAAGACTGTGACCGTTACGATGATGATAAAAATGAAGCACACCACTATGGAGATCATCTGGTGCATGGTGACCGTCTCTGAGGAACAAAACCAAGAACACAATCTCCACACATCTGAATTTCATTAGAGTTCACACAGACCACAGTAAGACCTGCTGAAATCATTTCATACATATGATTTTATTCTGTCCTTTTCTCTTCTTTCTCTGCCACAGATGTCAGTATTTGAAATCTGCTTTAAAGAGAGCTTTATGAAACTGACAAAAACCCAAATGCACGATGAGAGCAATGTAAGCCAATTTGTCATGACAAAAGACTAAATTTATTCAGATGGGCCATTACTAAGAATGTACGTTTCCATGTTTTCATCATGCATGGTCTTAACGATGATATTAGTTTTTTTAACACAATATCCCTAATGCAAGATACCGTTCAATAGGTTGGGGTCAGTACGCTTTTTTTTTTTTAAAGATTAATACTTTAATTCAGCAAGAGCAAATGAAACTGAACAAGTGCCAGTAAAGCCAGTTATAATGTAATAATTTATATAGGTCTATATTGTTGTTATACTGATTTTTGAAATTTCTATTCATCAAAAAAAATCCTGAAAAAATATCACAATAATATGAAGCAGCACAACTCTTTTCAACATTCATATGAAATGTTTCTTGAGCAGCAAATCAGCATATTAGAATGATTTCTGAAGGATGGTTTCCTTGGTTTTCTTCTTCCATCTTTAATAAAATTACATAATTTGGTATAGTTGGATAATTTTCTATGAAATTTACTTCAAGCAATGGTTTACTTTGGCTCTTAATTTCTCTCCTGTTAATTTTCTTAACACTGTAATCTTAACAATAATCAAGCTCTAATCAGCTAAACTGATGTGCCTGAGCTTTAACAGAGCATATTTCAGTCTGCCTGCTGTGCAGAAAGACCTGTAAACACAAGCATGTTCATTAAAAATGCTGTTAAAATTAAGCTGCAGTTAAAAATGGTGCTGCACAACAGGAATAACCCATTTTAGATATGTCTTTTCTTACTCTTGCTCCTCAGTAGGCTCTTTGAGGATCATTTTCAGGTGACGAGTGTTTCACACGCTCTCACAATACTGATCAACTGCTGTGTGCTATTTTTTGGATCTGTTATTAACCTAAATTTAATTAAGTAACATTACAGAACTACATTAAAACAACATGAAACATGCCTCGATTTAATTATCACGTTAATCATTAACTCCCAGTGTTTTATCCTGCTTACACATACACATTTTTGCATCTATTAACTCATCACTACAATCTTCATTTCAGAAGGTACTGATTCTACTTTTAAATATTACAGTACACTCACTTATAATGAGAAACATTATTCAACACTTTATACTTCTATATACTATATGATGCATACAAATGTATACTTAATGTATTCTGAAAAATACTCATAAGTGAAGAATAATTTACAGTCAGCCAGTCATTGTCACAAAATATATCTCAACAGTATTAAAATAAACGAATGAAATGGCTGACTATATAATGCCTTGCTTATTGCATGGCTACTTATAAATGCAAGGACATGAAATATTGATTTGAGTCTAATTTACTGGGAACATGACATTTGGGAGTATAATGGTGTCTTTTCATACAGGTCTATTATTACATGAGTTATATAGGGCTGCACTCACTTGCCAGGCAGGCAGGGTTGTCGTTTTTGAAGCCACACAGTGGGATATCTGGAGGCGGACTTCCCTTCAGCCAGTACACCTTCATCCCTGGCTCCGGAATCATCCGCTTCTGACTGCCATTATACACGGACACAATCTAGGACATACAGCCATCATTTCAGCAGCGGTGAGATGGGTTTAGCCAGTAATGTATTTTAAATGTGAAGAGGTATATGATCAGATGAAGGCCTCTGTACCTGATAAACTCCAGTATCTGTGTCGGTCATGTCCCATAGAGCAAAGTCAATCTCCCGATCGCCATTCTCATCCAGCTGAACGAGTCCGGTAACCCCTTTCAAGATTAGAAAACAAACATTAGATCAGAGGTTCATATAAAAGCTGGAGTGTCAGGCTGTGCAATGCATTTTGAGCCGTTCAGGAGAAAACGCATTGTTTACATGCTGATTATGTTGATTACATTCTGGGGAAAGCTCGCACATATGCTACTCACTAAAATGGCAGAACTCAGGGAGAAGAACTGTGGAATAAATTATGTTATTTTAGTTTACTTTGCACACAAAAACTATTCTCGTAGCTTCGCAAAATTGAAGTTGAGCCACTGATGTCTTGCTACGTTTCTGGTAACATGCAGGGTCTATACAGGGTCAGAGAGCTCTCAGATTTCATCAACCGAAGATGAACGAAGGTCTTACGGTTTTGGAACGACATGAGGGTGAGTAATTAATCACAGAATTTTAATTTTGGGGTGAACTATCCCTTTAAGTACATGATCTATATATTACATTTCATAATTACTTCTTTGGTCTTTAAAATATGGTTAAAATATCCTTCTGAATGTTCTGACAAGCATTTATGGTAAACTAAAATATACTGTAAAGTCACTTCAATTGAAACTTCCATGTCATGTATTTAAATAAATTTGTAATTACACATTTGTAATAATTAAATTGCAAATTAGTACCTTTGAAATATATTAACGTTAAATGTAATATCAAATAACACACTACAGTTAAAATCAAATATTTTACATGTGCTTTAGTATGTTAGTCAACAACACATCGAAATAAGTGTACTTCTTTAAAGCACGACAAAAGATTATTAAAATATAATGTGTACAAAGTACACCTTTTAAGTGTGTAAAGAAACATAGGGCCAGATTTACCAAACAGGGCAAAATTCCAAAACAGCGCTGATGGGCGTAGAAATTTCTGTGTGTGATTAACTTACAATGCGCAAACTAAAGAACACTTACGCACCATCTCATTTGCATATCGACCAACCCAATATACTAAATGCAGTGCAAATTAGCGTAGTCGCAAATAAGCAGAGCCAATGTCCATCAACTTACGACACAGACGCAAATTAGTTTAAGACATACTTTTTTGGGGCATTAAATAATGGCGCAAATACTAGTAATTTGACAAGCGCAAACGTTAGTAAATTGTGTTGCGTGATTCATTTTAATTCTCTCCTCCCATAGATTTTGCGTCTGAAAGGGAAACTCCTAGAAATTAATATTCAATTCAAGGTCAGGCGCAAATATAACTGTCTCCACGCCTTTTCAGCGCTAATTCTTCACTGCGTGTCTTTAGTAAATCCTATCTTAACCAAAAAGACGGTTTGCGCTGGCACAAGCGGTTAGTAAATCTGGCCCATAGTCTTGAAAGAGTACTCCACATACACTTAAGTGGCCTTTTATTTCATTAAAGGAGTCATATGATGCAATTTCAAGTTTTCCTTTCTCTTTTATATTATTGTTTTTTGTATTGCATGTATATTTTTTATATAATTTAAAGTGTACAATCAATGCAATTAAGCACATTGACCAAAGCATTGAGCATTTGGTCTAATTTGCACTGGCACATCATTAATCATTCATCATGTAGCAGTTTAAATATCATTGATGGATGAACACAAGGCTAACGCAGTCAGCAGCAGATGCACAGCACCTCTAGGAAAAAAAGTCTTGGCCAAACCACACAGGGGAAAGGAGGCTAAAAGATAATCACACCTCATTTATCCAGTAGATTTTCCCATCATTGATGCAGTAAGCACTGAGCAAGCACACTACGCTTCTTGCCAGCAATTTGACTCTTTCCCAGCACTCAGCATTAATGTTGTGGGCACAACCTGACTGCAGTTTTCTGATTCCTGGCATCGAGTCTAGAACACCTGAGTTCTGCTAACCCATGCAGAGACATTCAATAGGCTATGATTTAACAAGCCATGGCCAGTTTCTCATAGCTTTTCCACAGTACCAAAAAAAACAACCCAACAACTATCAAATGGCTTAAAACATTTATGGTAGTGTTCTAACTTTTTTTTTTACTTGTTTTAGAGCATTAGATTATAAAAGCTTATATGAAAAAAGGTAACTGCTTTTTATCTCAAAATTCTTTTTTCAGTTTGTTTCTCAGAATTGCGAGTTTACATCTCAAAATTGCGAGTTTACATCTCACAATTAATATGACTATTTTTCTCACATTTTTAGACACCTGACCAGACTGCATGCAAGTCGGAATTGTGAGATGTAATCTCAGAATTCTGTGGAAAAAAAAAATCTGAATTGCGGGATGTAAACTGACGGAAAAAGTCAGAATTGTGAGATGCAATCTCAGAATTCTGTGAAAAAAGTCAGAATTGCAGGATCTAAACAGAATTTAACGAAAAAGTTGGAATTGTAAACTGAGAATTCAGAGAAAAATTCAAAATTGTGATATGTAAACAAAGAATTCTGAGTAAGAAAGTCAGAATTGCGAGATGTAAACTCAGAATTCTGAAGAAAAAAAATCAGCATTGTGAGATTTTAGTCACATATCAGAAAATGGCAGCTTTATTAATTAGATCAAGAGGTCTTTTCAGGGGGAATGTTTTTCTCCTCAGAAATGCAAATTCGAAGTGCGTGTGAGTTTAAAATAAACTGAATGTTCTTTGATGTGTTTGGTCCATCTGCTGTGGTCTACCACCTCAACCTCTTCCCAACAGCCCCTTTGATTATGAACACAGATCTGCTGTCCTGCACCGTATCCGACACTCAGACATTCTGTGCCACCACAGCACGCTGATTCAATAAAATCCCTAAATCTAGCACGAGCCATGCAAAACTCACCACCACAATGTGAGGAGTTTCTGTGGTTGCCAGGATGGTGTTATGTGATTTATAGCTCTAGGTTAGTGGTTTTCAACTAGAACACCTCAGCAATCTTGCAAGATGGTCGCAATATGACTTAAAATCATTTTAAAATTGTATTAAAATAATCTAAGTCAATCAAAAAATGTAAAATAAAATATGTACACCAACAACATGGGGCCATATTTCTCAGTATGCTGAAAATAGACTGAAAATGAGCTCTCACTTGGACAGTTTTCATTTTCACTGCAATGTAGAGATCTGTACAGACTGATTTTTCTCTACTGCAAGTTTCATTGCTCATGCACTACATTCAGATTTTACTCTGAGTAGGTGTCCCTGCCTATAATGAATCTGTTCTAATGCACGCATTTGAAGTAATAAACCACTCAAACATTACAATTCTGTTATTTACTGACCCTCATGTTGTAGGCTGTCAAGATTCACAGAACAAAAATGCTTCATTAAATGGAAATTCTCCCATAATTCAAATTAAATGTGACCTATGGTGCAGGTTTGGCATCATTATGTTACAAAACACTCAAGAACCTATGGCATTTGAGGTTTCTGATGATGCCTAGTAAGCACTGAAGCTGATTAGGAAGAAAGACCCACGTTAACAGTATTTTAAAAATACAGCATTTTTGGAACAACATGAGAATGAGAATGAGTAAATAAATACTACATTTCATTTTTTGGATGAACTATTGCTTTAACAGGTACAGAGGGATGTTAAAAATAACAGAATTTGTGGTGGAACTTGGCTGATTCACAACAGTCTGATTCTAGTTATGAGTCTTTAGAGAGTTGCTATTCCTGAATTCCTTTACCCCATGTCACGTTCCCCTGGTATACTTTCTAATTTCCATGTCAAAATGGTGTGAGCGGGTTTGAATGCATAACGACTACATGTATTTTGTGAAGCTGCAGACTCTTTCGACCCTTGAAGTTGAAATGTGTGTCATGAGTCCGGTGAGTATCGCTTTCAGTGTCAGCGGGATGGAGAATGATTTTTACTGCCTCAGCGTGTTGATACTGATCAATACTGCTCACCGTGGGAAGCGAGACAGAGACGGACTGCAATGGCGATGAGCAAGACATGTTAATGGAGTAGAAATAATAACAGTGACGTGGAAAACACAATAAAGACAGAATCGGCCAAGACTGCGATAAGAAATCAATGCTGAATAAAGAGACTCAAAGACAGTGTTGTGTCTAGAGAGACTCTATTAAAACAGATGTCATGAATGCACATCTCTCTCAGCGGTAATGGTGATTTGGGCTCCCATGGTCCCAGCGGAGAGCCAGGTTCAGCTAGCAGCATAGAGTTTCATCCCTGTCATGGCCTCGTATGGTTTCCATTTGAGCCTCACTAATAGGCCGCCAATATAAAGTGTGTGTGTGCATGTGTGCATGTGTGTTAAGTGGGGGTACGTGCATGTGTGCATGCTCAGGAGTGTTTGTCTCTCCGAGTCGAGGATAAAGTTCCCTCCATCCTCAATATCTGATCCGGAGTGTACCAGCTTTTGCAGCATCAAATAGAATGAATAAGGAAAGTGGTTACTGGAGCCTGCAATAGCGTGTACTCTTCGAAACAGCCCCTTTAGTTAGATTGATTTCAGAGTAAAACATCTTTTTATGAGGTTGCATCTATGTAATTAGACATCAGCGTTAGCGATAATTTGACAGACCCCTCTTGCATGAAGCGACAGGAGAAAAAACAACGCTGCCGTGACTGACATGGCTTTCTTCCTTTAATTTCAGCTCTAATTAGCTTGGTATTTACAAATAACTGCAGTGAAGTAAGAGGGGAATGACATGCAGGACTTGTTATTTCTAAAAAACAAGGAGCTTACTTTCAGAAAAACTTGAATGCAATGTAAAATAAAAGTATCTGATGAATGTAAGATTTTGGTAAAAAATAGCAATGCTAAATTAAATGTATCATCATTAAAAATGGATACGTAAAAAATATAGTTATTAAAATTTTGCAGGAACTAGGAAATACAACAAAAAATTTATTTTAATTGTTATCACGATTTCTGCTTCTCTCGATTGATTAAGCATAATCATCTGCAGTAATTTCTGCTGGTTATTTATCCTGAAAACATGTCATTTTCATTTGACATTTTCATGATCTTGAACTGGTAACAAGCCTTCATAAGCTTTTATACTTGCGGTTGCCAAGAGTTGTCAAAGAGTTTCAATCCCACATTCAGAGCTTTTATCTTAAATGGATACATTTTCTGCCAAGTGTTTTAATTAATTCCAAACTGGCAACTACGTGTATGTGCTCTTTCTGCTTTGAGAAAAAAGCACTGATGATCTGAAAAAAAATCAACAAACATGTCGACTGGAGTTTTGTGATCTCTATTGAGATATTCTGCTCAAATGAGAGTGTCATACAGCCAGCCTATGTTCCTCCTAAATCGGCAAGTGAACCTCAGTGACAAACTGTATTAAATCCAAATACTGTGCCACAATACAAAGCCTTTTTTGTTGTTGTGAGAGAAAGGGAGATTTCTGCAAAATGCAATTTAAGTATGTTGCTCAAACGGTTTATGATTTTTCTTAATAAAAGACCATTTTTGGCATTAATAGGATATTACAGATTTTTCAGCTGCATCTGTGTAAGATTTTGCACATAAATACTCATAAACAGTAAATCTTTTTCTACATTCATGCTGCAAACCATTCACAACAAGAACCATTGCAAACCATTTACAACAGAAACACCAAATGTTTCCTTTTATGAAATGTTTCCAATATGATGTTCTCTTAGTAAGCAAAAACACAGCATATGCGTGCAAGTTTGAACAAGTGGGACCATGTGGTGTGAATGTGCATTAAAAATCCTACTATCACAGGACACAAGAACTTAATAATACCACCAGAGGGATTGCGGACTGAATCATGGGGAAAAGCTTATAGAACACTCAGATGGTTTGCTTGGGTGTGGGAATGGACCAAGTGGGGTCTTCTCATATCAAGACATATAAAAAGCATGAACATTTCTAAATCTATATTCTTCCCACCCTGACCAAAATATATCCTGTTCACATGATCTGCATGATGGGAAATGCACCTCGAAACACAAGCAACACATGTCGCATTGCCCTCCAGATGAAGGTTGCTAGGCAGCAATAAAAAAGTGAAAATCGTAAAAACAATTATTACTTAGAATTCATACATGTCCAGTAATAACAGGCTTCCAAAGGGGTCAAAGTTAAAACAGTTTAAATTTAGTGTTGCAACACTGGACCTGTAAGCAACATAGTGCTGTTTGATGATTTGCTCCATGGAGTTTACAGGGCCTGATTTCCAAATTATGTATTTTCTATTCTAATTTGTCTGGATTTAATTTGTCTGGTTTTAAAGGTTTTATTAAATTATAATAAATACAATTATTTCTACGTTAACAATTTAATTAATTTTAAATGAAATTAATTTTCAACATTTTTTGGCAAACAAACTGGAAACACTTTTTTTGGACAAACAGTTTAAATTAAAACATGGATGAAAAAAGGTGATTGTAATGTGGGTTTTGGGTTTTGTTTCATGTTCATGTTTTCATGTCTTTTATTTTGTAATTGTTTCATGCTGTTTGTGTCATGCTTCCCTTGCCCTCATGTCTTCATGCTATTGGTTCCTCTTTTCATTGTGTAATGTTCTGATTGGTTGACTTAGTCATGTGTCTTGTTTCCCATTGGTTTGTTCATGTCATGTGACCCTCCTTGTCTGCTATAACTAGCCATCATGTTCCCATTGTGCCCTTGTCGTGTATTTGATGTTGTAACCCGCTGTCGGTGAGTCTAGTCTGTTCATGCTTCGTCAAGTCAAGTCTCGGATTATTGTTTGGATCACCTTTATAAATAAACTGCACTTGGGTTCTTCACTACGCTCGCCTTCAGTAGATGATTCGTTACAGAATACACGACCGCCAAAAAATGAACCCAGCAGTTGTTCGCCGGACCATAGAGGACTATGTGGAGGACTTTTGCGGTTTGTGCTATTTAGTGGACTGTAATGATGTGGCGTTGAAGGACATTTTTCGTCATGGATTGAATGAGCCCATTTGCTCCCAGCTTCCTGGGGGAAAAGTTCACTGGTCCCTTGCTGAATATATAGACTTTGCTCTGCAGTTGAGTGGATCTGCTTTCACTGTGGGTGTCGTGGAGAAGGAACACGGCACTAAACCAGAGCTACAGTCTGCTCACATGAAGCCAGAGTATGTTTACGTCACGTCTGCCAAGCCAGAGTCTGCTCACGTCACGTCTGCTACACCAAAGTCTGCTAATGTCATGCCTGCTATGCCAAAGCCTGCTCACATCATGTCTGCCAAGCCACAGCCTGCTCACGTCACGCCTGCTACTCCAGGACCTGCTCGCATCATGCCAGTTAAGTCAACGTTTACTCATGTCATGTCTACCAAGTCAGAACCTGTTCACTTCATGTCTGCCAAGCCAGTCTGCTAATGTCATGTCTGATACCCCAGGGCCTGCTCACGTCACATCTGCCAAGCCAGAGCTTGCTCACGTCATGCTGACACATCAAGAGATTCTTCACAACATGGCCACCATTCAAGAGCTTCATCGCAAGATGGCCGCCACACAAGAGTCTCTTCACAAAATGGCCTCCCTTCTAGAGTCTCGTCACGTCTCGACTGATCGTCCTGAGTCTCGTCACGACATAGCCGCCCCGCCTGAGTCCCCGGCCAAGATGGCCGCCACGCCTGAGTCCCCGGCCAAGATGGCCGCCTGAGTCGGACGCGGAGCTTGGGCCAAGACTGAAAAGACGGATTGCTAGTGTGATGGACCTACCTCTGATGTCGGTGCGAGCTGCAGGCATCCCAATGACGTCAGCGCTCTCAAGCCCCGCCATCTTAGAGGTCATGCCACACTCTGCTGCCCTTACTGTAATGGCGGTCGCCATTTTGAGCATGTGGGCTGCACACTGTGCTCCTGAGGCCTCTTCTGTCCACGAGTCTGCTCCTGAGGTCTCTTCTGTCCACGAGTCTGCTCCTGAGGCCTCTCCTGTCCATGAATCTGCCCCAGTGGCCTCTCCTGCCTATAAGTCTGTCCCTGAGGCCTATCCATGAGTCTGCACCAAGGGCCTTTCCTGTGCATGAATCCGCTGCAGAACCTCTAGAGGTGGCGGCATCTGCTGCAGAACCTCCTGAGGTGGTGGCGTCCGCTTCCAAACTCACTGCCTGCCCTGTCACGGCCACAGAGTCTGCTCACGAACTCACATTGTGCCCTGTCATGACTAAGAAGGCCGTCCATGAATTCACTGCCTGTCCCGTTACGGCCATGGAGGCCGTTCATGAACTCACTGTCTGTCCTGCCACAGCCAAGGAGGCCGTTCACGAACTCACTGTCTGTCCTGCTACTGCCAAGGAGGCCGTTCATGAACTCACTGTCTGTCCTGCTACTGCCAAGGAGGCCGTTCATGAACTCACTGTCTGTCCTGTTACGGCCATGGAGGCCGTTCATGAACTCACTGTCTGTCCTGCTACTGCCAAGGAGGCCGTTCATGAACTCACTGTCTGTCCTGTTACGGCCATGGAGGCCGTTCATGAACTCACTGTCTGTCCTGTTATGGCCAAGGAGGCTGTTCCCGAACTCACTGCCTGCCCTGTCACGGCCACGGAGGCCGTTCACAAACTCACTGTCTGCCCTGTCACTAGTGCTGTGTTCAAAATATCGATACGACGATGTATCGTCACAGAGATTTGACGATACAAGTATCAATACAGCTGGCCCTGTATCGATATTGTGGCACGTGTGCAGCAGTGCAGCAGTGGTAATTTGTTTAACATTTTACAACGTTTAAAATTGAGTAGAAAAATGCGAAGTTTCTAAAAAAGAATGAATGAATGAATAATATATAGGCTACAACAAGGTTTAATCTGGCCGCAGAGGAACACAACTGGGTTGCCCGATAATCCCCCCGTAATCCCCCTGTAATCCCCAAAACAGAGCTTTACACTTGCGCAATACGGAAATATCTGCTATGTGTACTACTTCTCTTTGTCAACCTGGCAACCATGTGCACGCGCTCTCTCTCCACTGTGGGTGCACGCGCTCTCTCTCGCCACTGTGGATAAACGTGCTTGCTTTCTGAAAACACTGGTTAGCTTGCAGTTTAGCGATCTCAACTTCAATATTCTATTCTCAGAAAAGTGTAATTCATCAAGTGTTCATTTATGAGAGAGAGGCGGTGTATGTATGAATTACCACCGTTTTGCCACGTTTCTCTATTAATAGTAAAGCTGTGGCTTTAATTCCTTTAGAAACAATGATGCTACCAGCTCCTTGTTGAGAAAGATAATGTAGCTCTTGAGCGATTAAGCTATTTAGTTGATAAAACTGCGGGGCAGCGCTAAAAAGTTAGAGTCGCTTTTAACTCGTGCATCTTCGGAAGCGGAGCTGCGCGGAAAGTTACAAAAAAATGTTGTGCACACCGCCACGCGAAACGATGCGCACTCAAAGCGAACTTCCGCCAACACCGCGATGACGTCATATTTGCCACGCGCACCTAAGCGAACTTGCGAACACGTCGAGTATAAATCAGCCTTGAGTGTATGCGTTAGATACAGTGAAGACAGCGCGCTAGTTTAGAACTCTTCTAAAAAAATACATTTATTATTTTTTTAAATAAAGTCCAAATATTTTTATTCAACCACCTAGATAGATTACATCTGGGGAACAAAATATCGATACGACGATGTATCGTCACAGAGATTTGACGATACAAGTATCAATACAGCTGGCCCTGTATCGATATTGTGGCACGTGTGCAGCAGTGGACCGTGCTTAATTTGTTTAACATTTTACAACGTTTAAAATTGAGTAGAAAAATGCGAAGTTTCTAAAAAAGAATGAATAGAGCATATATATATAGGCTACAACAAGGTTTAATCTGGCCGCAGAGGAACACAACTGGGTTGCCCGATAATCCCCCCGTAATCCCCCTGTAATCCCCAAAACAGAGCTTTACACTTGCGCAATACGGAAATATCTGCTATGTGTACTACTTCTCTTTGTCAACCTGGCAACCATGTGCACGCGCTCTCTCTCCACTGTGGGTGCACGCGCTCTCTCTCGCCACTGTGGATAAACGTGCTTGCTTTCTGAAAACACTGGTTAGCTTGCAGTTTAGCGATCTCAACTTCAATATTCTATTCTCAGAAAAGTGTAATTCATCAAGTGTTCATTTATGAGAGAGAGGCGGTGTATGTATGAATTACCACCGTTTTGCCACGTTTCTCTATTAATAGTAAAGCTGTGGCTTTAATTCCTTTAGAAACAATGATGCTACCAGCTCCTTGTTGAGAAAGATAATGTAGCTCTTGAGCGATTAAGCTATTTAGTTGATAAAACTGCGGGGCAGCGCTAAAAAGTTAGAGTCGCTTTTAACTCGTGCATCTTCGGAAGCGGAGCTGCGCGGAAAGTTACAAAAAAATGTTGTGCACACCGCCACGCGAAACGATGCGCACTCAAAGCGAACTTCCGCCAACACCGCGATGACGTCATATTTGCCACGCGCACCTAAGCGAACTTGCGAACACGTCGAGTATAAATCAGCCTTGAGTGTATGCGTTAGATACAGTGAAGACAGCGCGCTAGTTTAGAACTCTTCTAAAAAAAATTTTTTAATTGTAGAGAGTGTGTTAATTTGTGCAATGATAACCTACCAGCAATGTAAATGATTTAAAAAATATATTAGAATGAGTACATTACAATATAAATTTATTAGAACAAGTACATTATTATTTATGGGCTTAAAAACAAGATGCAAACAATCAGAATATTGTACCTGGTGGGGAGTGCACAATGTAAACATGAAACATATGCCATTACCTATATTGTACTGTGGTAAGGTTATGGAGGCCCTTCATAATGCAGAGGTCAATTGCCTGCTCTGCCAATAGTTAGAAATGGCACTATAGTAAGCAGTGTTTAATAAACAGCTGTATTTCTAAATTCTGCTGAGGTGAAATTCAGTGCAGTCATGTATCGTGATACGCATCGTATCGTGGCCTCTGTAGCGTGATACATATCGTATCGTGACTTTGCTGGTGATACACAGCCCTACCTGTCACGGCCACAGAGTCTGCTCACGAACTCACATTCTGCCCTGTCATGACTAAGAAGGCCATCCATGAATTCACTGCCTGTCCTGTTACGGCCATGGAGGCCATTCATGAACTCACGGTCTGTCCTGCCACGGCCAAGGAGGCTGTTCATGAACTCACTGTCTGTCCTGCCACAACCAAGGAGGCAGTTCATGAACTCACTGTCTGCCCTGTCACAGCCATGGAGGCCATTCAAGAACTCCCTGCTTGCTCTGTCACAGTCAAGTGGTCTGTCCATGTCTCTGCTCAGCCATGGCTTCCTGCTCTGCCGTCATCACCCGTCCGCCCTGCTCTGCCTGCTCCGCCATGGCTCCCCACTCTGCCTGTTCCTCCGTCCCTCCCCCAGTTCCGCCTCCACTCCACCACCCTCCTGGACTTTTTGGGTTTTGTTTGGGCGTCTGGAGCCACCCTTAGAGGGGGGGGTGCCGCTTGGAATTTCTGCCTTTCTCATTGGACAAGCCCACCTTGAGAGGCGTGACTTTTCCGAGACCTTAAAGGCCCCACTCCAGGGACCCGCCCAGCGTCGGTGGTTCTGTTAGGTTTTGATAAGATGTGAGCTCCAACGCTCCAGGACTTCCTAAGTTTTGTGTGCCAGGCCTTCGGCCTTGTCTTCTCCATTCAACAAGATTCTCTGACTCAAACTGGTTCTTTTTCATCAACCAACTTCAGCAAAGATCACTGGGACTTTCAGATTGCATCAAGCCTTTCTTTCAGACAGACGAGACTTGCAAGTATTCAAACTTAGTCTTATTAATTGATACATTAGGTATCATCTGCACCTTTTTACAAAGGTGTGTTTGAACTAAGAATCTGATGTTTCCCTCAGGTGTAAATCTGCTGAATATGCAAATGGTTCAATAACTTCATATTCTTCTTTCTCTTTAAAGGGTTAAGCTTGAACCCTTTCCTATACAAACTGTGTGTGTGTGTATGTAGTATGTTAGACTAGTTTATGTGTTTATGTAGTTAATAAAACCTTACTTGTATCACACTTGACGTGGTTCATTGTTTGCTCATAACTGGAGTCACTTAATCATGCAGATTTATGCTACAAGCTTTTGTAGAATTGTACAGTAAGGAAGTTATTTCCCTTAACCAGGAAATTAACGTTCTTAGAATTGACAAGACAGTTGACCCTGAAAGGTCAGCTAAATATCTACAGCGGATCTAAAATATTCATAATTAAATATAACTAGTTTTGATTAATTATTCATATTTCCCATGAGCTGATTTGTTACACTTGTTTCCCATTGGTTTGTTCATGTCACGTGACCCTCCTGGTCTGCTATAACTAGCCATCATGTTGCCATTGTGCCCTTGTCGTGTATTTGATGTTGTAACCCGCTGTCGGTGAGTCTAGTCTGTTCAAGCAAACTTTTATTTTATTCATCCAAATTGTGTTACATTCCTTGACATTCCCCAGCATACAGTAAATTCCATTCTGTAATTCCATCTGCATTTTCCACATCGCTGAAATCATAGTGACCTGAGTTTAATACGCTGAGGAACATTGACAGAGATTATGTGAAAAGGTCTTCACAGATGGATCAACCTCAAACCAGTAAGAAAGATGCATTCAATATATTTTTCTTACTTCGTAACCAAAGCAACTTACAAAAGCATTGACTCTTTACCGGGTATCCAATACAAAGCAAGAGCTCAGACAAATTCAGAATTTATGGTTGGCGGTTGGTAGAGAGTCTGTAAGAATGAGCAGACAGAAAGATTTTATATCTCAATTGCTTAAGAGCAAATGAATTTAAGTCCTCAGTCAATATCAAGTGGATTTGATTGCCTGTTATAAAAACTTCACAGCACGACTGCTCCTCACACTGTCGATAGTGGTTGCCGGCTTGCGAACAAACTCTGTCAATAACGTTCCTTGCCGAGTCAAATATAGTAGTTTTATATAGAGAACGGCTCGGATTTTAGCGGCTTCTGCTACTCCTAGATTGAATTATAAATAAAGATGAAGACCTTTTTGTGTGTGACTGTTATCAATGGTGATTTGGAGAAAGGTCTGGCTGCAATGTCATGAAAACTTCTACTATGAGATACTTGTCACAGTAAGCCAATATCAACTTCTATATTACCCTGTACTTGTACTGACTGAAAATGAATAAACTGCGTGTGTACTATAGATTCATCATGTAGTTTTCTCTCTTATTTTTATATATATATATATATATATATATATATATATATATATATAAAAATCCTGCAATATTTCCTACATTGAACTAAAGATGATTTGGACATTGTCCAAGCTACTATAAGACTGAACGCAGTTTTGTTACTCTGCACAGTTTTAAAAGGATACCATTAAGGAACTAAATAGGGGGTTTTGAGGAGTCTGCTTTATGTTCCCTAGTCTGTCTTTCTCTCTCTGTGCGGTCTGATTTCTTTTCAGAGGGGAATAGATTTCCTTTTTCAGCTTCTCACACAGAACGGGTGTTTTGAGCTGCCCAGAGGTGCTCAAGGCAGGTCTGGTGCTCAGGTCGATAAAGAGAGCATAGCTACTGAATGGGCTGTATTTACTGCTGAATGCAGCTGATTAGCCAGAGACTTGAGTGCAACCTGGAGCAAAACCAACAGAGTGAATACAAGGAGGAGAATGAAAAGCGGACAGCTGATACAGTAGATGGCCATACAATTACATAATAAAAGCTCATGGTTTGATACAAATATTGGAAATGTAATTTAATAAATCGAGGATGGTATTGGCATATGCATCAGCATACACTTTTTGATTATTTTTCATTTAAATACCTGAAAAACATGCCAAATGTACATATCTACAAGCATGTAAATGTCACACCCTATGGACCTTTTTGTTGTGTTTTCATCCCTCATGTGCTCCGTGACCTAGTTTTTCCCGTGTTTGATTATGTTAGTCAGTTCATCTGGGTCCTTGTTAGTTGATCCTCCTCACCTGTCTGTCTCTCATTAGCACCCCTACTTTAGTTCTGTCTATTCTGTTTGTCATCGTCCAGTATTAGTCGTATTGACTACACTGTAAAAAAATAAGTGTAATTTTAACTGTAAAATTTTGTAAAAACGCTACGGAAATAAAACTGTTAATAGGCTAACAGTAAGTTCCCGTACTATATACAGGGAAAAACTGTAAAATATCTAACCAGACATTTCATGTATTTTTACAGTAAATGCTGTTAATTTTACAGTTTTTAGAAGTAAAAATAACAAATCAATGTATAATTTACAGTCAAAAACTGTAAACTGATATTCCCAGAATTCCCTGCATGACACTTCACATTTGAAAGTATTTTGTTTAAATAATCATGTTTTTTTAATAGTTTTTGTTATTAGTTATGTATATTTGGGCTTTATGTTACTACATCTGTTGTTTAATGAAAGTTGAATGCATTATTTATGTATCATGTGTGTTACCATGATGGTGTTTTGTGTTTGCATGAATGACTCTGTGCACCTTCTATATATTAGTATATACTTCTGCTTGTGGTGAAGCTACTTGTGATGAGCTTTGATTCTTCATGTGGCTTTCTCTTTTACCACCTGCATTATTATGGTGGTTGTCAGTATGTTAAAGGTACAAAACAGATTTTAATAGCAGTGTGCATTGTTGAATTTACTGGTTTACATTCAAATTTTCATTTTTTTAAAATAAAATTTTATACTGTACAATTTACAGTTTTTGGCCGTAAATGTGTTTACAGTTTTTCTGTATTTTTTACAAAATTATTCTGGCAACCACAGCTGCCAAAATGATTAAGTAAAAACTACAGATTTAAAAAAATTTTTTTTTACAGTGTACGCTACCTTGTGTGTACCTGCCCTGTCTGAACTTACTCTTGTGGAAATATTAAAGATTATTGAACTTATCGTCTTCGTCGTTGTGCTTCCTCACTCTACACACCATAGCCGTGACAGTAAATGGGTTATATATTGAGCAATCAATAATTACTAGATCTTTTTCAAATCAATCATGATTAAATCGCATCCAAAATAAATGTTTGTTTCCATAATATATGTGTGTGTACTGTATATATTTATATGTATATATAAATACACATACACATGTATATATTTAAGATTTCTGACTTTTCTGAATTTCCATAAACATTCAAGTTTACATATAGATGATACTCAGTGAGGTAATCAAAGTTGGACAGGTACTATTATTTTAAAACACTTGAGGATCTAATGATAAGAATAAAACTTGGGAAACTCAGCCAGACATTGTGCTGTTCCTGGCAGTGCAAACCAGCCTGGACCTAACAGCGAATCCACAGCTTGTGAGCGCGGTTTCTCATTTCTAATGTGAAGATAGATAGATAAATGCTTTAGACACAAATTCTTATGCATCAAGGTAAATTCTCAATTCTCACACTCACATACAGGAATTTGTGTGACTGCTAATATTCTATATCCTTTCAATGTTCTATATGTGATGTAATTAAAAATGGAAAATCAGTGAACTTTATTGACAAAGTTGCTGTATATGTGAACAGGTGGAAAAGGAACATTGAAGATCAACCTGATTAACTCTTTTCCCCACCATTGACAAGATTTTCCATCATTTATGACACAACGCTTCACTGCCACTGAAAAGTTATTCTGGCAATCCGTGTTTTCATTGTTATATGTAGGGGGTGCTGTTACAGATCTTCTGAAATAGTACAGCATCTCCAGATCCAAAAATAAATGAAGAAGAATAATAAATCAGAAGGAGTGGATAGAGGGCTTGTCTCAATACCCACACATGTGGTATTGGACACTTGAGGAGCACATACACGTGACCGGAAGGAAATGCACAAGACTCTCCCAGGTCTGAAAAATGCCAAAATCCAGTGCCTTTAATGCACACTAAATCCACACTGTATCTCTAATACCGCTTTGGAGCAGTATTTGAGGCTAAGCATATCACATAATGCATCATGTTCAGAATGCCCCGAAATCGCAAGATACTGAAGAAAACTTAATTTCATTAGATATTACCTACCATTTGTGTAAAATGTATAAAGTGTTGCACATTTTATTGTTGCAGAGATGAGTATGTATATTTTGTAAAATGTTTGCAACTGCTTTTTATCACATTACTAGAAGCACCACAGTTAAACTGTCATACATAGGGACTACTAAACAGAAATGTAGAAGTTTATTTTAAAGTGCAAAATATTAAATGTACAAAATGTTTACAGTAAATAAAGCTCTGTAAAAACTTTACTTACATTATTACAACACTATATTGTAAGTGTGTCCCATTGGATAATTTGAAGTTCTACACACTTACTGTCTTCACACCCACTTGAACACTTCAGCCAAATACACTAAATACATCATGTAAGTAGACCAAGTGTTCAAGTGCAAAGACCACAAGTGTGGGTTTTGGGACAGGCCCAGAATTTGTTTATGCACAAGTAAGCTAACATGATCATCAAACATTCAGCAGCATTTAATGCAAAACTGCCCAATGTTACTGAGAAAAACACTGTCGATGTCCGCAAAGACGAAGAGGTATATGACGGAGGTACTGATGGACTCAGACTCTGATAATTCATGTTTTGATTATTATTCTGAAAAAATATATTTTGTTGATGAATAATTTTCATTAATTCTTATCAACATTTTTTCACTGATGAAAACGAGACGATAACAAAATAAGAACTTGATTTGAATGACAAAACCCGTTACAAAAATCTATTGACATTTTTGTCAACAAATAAAAACGAGACAAAAATGTTAAGGATAGACGAATTGGGAAGAGATCCCGTCAGAATGAACGTTATGTCAAAACAGTTAAAATTGTGTCGATATTGCATGTTTAAACCTTAATATCTTTCATATTAACAGTTAATGGGCGTTTTCTCAATAAATATTTAGTTAATGGAGTTTTTAAACTTTTAGAGAAATGCTTCATTGAAATGCTTTAAACTGTAACTAAACCCATCAGATTTTAGTCGACTAAATCTACTGCAAAAAGTCTTTGACAATGCAATTTTTTTTAGCTTTTGGTTTAAAATGTTTTTTTTTTAGATGGAACTTACTGAAGTGTTGTTAAAAAAAAGAATTAATGCTAGAATAAAAAGTTTTCTACTCAATTTCTCTTCAAACCCACAAAGCATAAGCTACAGGTAATGTAAAGCATATTCATGCACACAAAAAGAAATGGTCGGTGGAAAAACACAGCTGGTCCTAACAGAGGGCTCTGTTCCTGTTTGGAAAAATCCCTGCTAACGGGACGCAAAGGTCCATCTGGGGAAGTGACATCGCACCAGCCTCAGCTGCGGGTGGGAGCTAATGTAATTACCATGGAGACGGGAGGAGAGTGAATGACAGGCGAGGAAGGGTGTTACGTGGGGACACCGGGCGAGACAAGAACACGGGATTGGGAAGATGAACCTCAAAGAGAAAGAGGATGTCAATAGACAGTCTGTTGCAGATGGTTAAAGGATGTCCTCATGGACGGTGAGGGGGTGAGATGGAGGGATGTGGGTTTCAACATGCACACCAAATGGCGCTAATTTATGAAGAAATCTGAGAGAGGCCAGGGAGTAGGTCTACAGGGATTACGCCACTGGGAAGATGATCTCTTTGACTTCAGCAAACCCATGATGTAGGAAAGGAAAGCAGAGAAGTCACTCCAAAGGGATGCTGAGAATGGTAGATATTACAATGCAAAGTGGACATATTTATGATCTTGGTCTCAAAAAGGAAAACAGTTTGCTTCCATATGGATTGCAGAACGCTGTGGGAAACTGTGGGAGAGTAGCTGCACTGTGGTTTCCTGTGCAGCTTTAAGACTTTAATTTAATTTTGGATTTAAGACCCTAAACCTAGAACCCTAAAAACAGAGTAAAGTACCAGTTTACAAATCTGAAATTACATTACTAAGTGGCAAGTAGGGTTATTATAGATAGCTACAACCAAAACCATTAAAATAAAATAAATAAAATGTTAACTGAAATAAAATCAAATCTTAAAAAAAAAAAAAAAAAAAAAAAAAATTAATTCAGCTAGTTCCCAAGGAACTATTTATCGTTTTCATTTAGTTTAACTTTAAGTCCTAAAATAACTAAAACGGAAAAAAAAAAATCAAATAAATAAAAACTTTAACAATGTATTAAAAGTAATAAAATTGACACGTACAATTATTAAAACATTAACATAAATTAAAATAAAAACAGAAAATATAAAAATAAAAATTAATTCAAACGATTAAATTGGCAAAATTTGCCAATTGCTTTTGTAGTCCAAATAAAAGTTGTATTTTTTCAATAATAAATGGATACACCAATATGAACTAAACATTGTCAAAACAAGATACCCCTAATTTAGTAATTGTGTTACAGTTAGGGTTACCAACTTCAGAAAATGAAAATACAGGACAATCACCTTACAGGGGGGGCTTGGGTACTTAGTGAACGTGTACACACACACACACAAGTCGCTTTGGATAAAAGCGTCTAATAAATGACTAAAATAAATAAAAGTATACATGAAAATGCTTATTTTTCAAATAAAGACAGCTTATAGATTTAATATGGGCTGCTTTTGGTGCTTGACACCTTTTTATTGGTCATTTTGTGTTTCAAGAATAAGGTCCAAGGTTAAGAATTATGCTATTAGTTACTTAAATATTCTATATTTAACAACATTACAATAGTGAAAGACGACTTCCCTTACTGATCACGTCTCTTGCGTGGCGGGATGTTGGACTCATGAAAAATAATCACGTAGTTTGTATTCAACAAAACGGATTTACTGAAGTGAAAACACGGACGGAATTGGCGTTAGCGCGAGCACAGCTTGCTGTGAGGCAGGAGCGACGAGCCGGCAGAGGATTGCGCAGCATTCCTCGAACAGTTATGTTCACAATTTCTGATTTACTTAACGTATACTGCGTGAGGGGGGCTGTGATTGGATGACGACAGGTATCGGTGCTCATTCTCAAGTGATCAGCACTGATGCTGTTGTATCAGTCAGTGGTTAGATCAGCGTAGCAGTCAAAAAAACGGGACAAGGGAGGTCACGTACAGGACAAATCAATTAGGCCCAAAATATGGTACATCCCGGCTAATACGAGACTGTTGGCAACCCTAGTCACAGGCACACCAGTATTGTCATCATGGACTGTTGTTGTCCAATAAGATTGGTGTCTGAAGCATGTGTTTTACTCACAGCAGTCACGCTGATGGAGTACTCTCATTCCCATTCTCAAGGAACCATGCTTACATTTGTAACCCCAGACATTTTTGGACTAAGTGTTCAGATTTTGCAGTGTAGTCAGTTTAAATTGAACTTGAGTAAGCTACAGATCCCCCAAAATAATACTTCAGTAATAATACTTCAGTACAGAGGTTAAAGAGCTGGCTGTCTGGTGCAGTCTTAACAACCTGGAGCTCAACACGCTCAAAACAGTGGAGATGACCGTGGACTTCAGGAGAAACCTCCCTGCACTCTCCCCACTCACCATCATGGACCGCACTGTGACTGCAGTGGAGTCATTCAGGTTCCTGGGCACCACAATCTCTCAAGACCTGAAGTGGGACACTCACATTGACTCCATTGCTAAAAAGGCCCAGCAGAGGTTGTACTTCCTTCGCCAGCTGAGGAAGTTCAACCTGCCTCAAGAGCTGCTGAAACAGTTCTACTCCGCCATCATTGAATCTGTCCTCTGCACTTCAATAACTCTATTAGTTACTTAAATATTCTATATTTAACAACATTACAATAGTGAAAGACGACTTCCCTTACTGATCACGTCTCTTGCGTGGCGGGATGTTGGACTCATGAAAAATAATCACGTAGTTTGTATTCAACAAAACGGATTTACTGAAGTGAAAACACGGACGGAATTGGCGTTAGCGCGAGCACAGCTTGCTGTGAGGCAGGAGCGACGAGCCGGCAGAGGATTGCGCAGCATTCCTCGAACAGTTATGTTCACAATTTCTGATTTACTTAACGTATACTGCGTGAGGGGGGCTGTGATTGGATGACGACAGGTATCGGTGCTCATTCTCAAGTGATCAGCACTGATGCTGTTGTATCAGTCAGTGGTTAGATCAGCGTAGCAGTCAAAAAAACGGGACAAGGGAGGTCACGTACAGGACAAATCAATTAGGCCCAAAATACGGGACGGTTGGCAACCCTAGTTACAGTACCGAAAATTTTCGGTACAGGGCTTTTGGTTTGGTACACATGTGTATCGAATAGATATACCATTGTTTTTACTACTACCTGAGTGAAACTTCATTGGAAACTTCCAGTTTTCCAGTTTTATATATTGTTACTTTGCTAAGAAACGGTCTCATCTGTCAAATTATGCCATTTTTTTCAGGAAATTCAAACAATAAATGTCTCTTTGATGTGGTGCGACAGATCGCTGTATAAAGCCTCAGTTCAAACGGCAGCGCGAAGCGCGATAATCCCTTCCTCTTTTCTTCTAGTTTTAACGTGAAATAAACATGAATGAACGTCTCATGCCTCATGTAATCACTCAATCACTGTTTCAACCGCGGAAAGACGTCAATAAAATAGCTTGTAAACAAAATTCCACATAGCATTTTATTTACCTCAGGCAAGTCATCAGTGGCCACAGCTTGTTAGTTTGCTAGAGAAATGAAGTCTAGAGCATTACGCGAAATAGTAAATTATATACTCATTATATTTTACTTTACTACTTTACCTTGTCTTAATTATTTAATGTATTGTGACGAGCGTCCCGAGGCTTCATCAGTGTCGCCCTGGAAACAAGTGAACAAGTGAG
>NW_015505237.1:3606283-3625418 GCF_001515645.1 Sinocyclocheilus grahami
CTTAAAAAAAAAAAAAAAAAAAAAAAAAATTAATTCAGCTAGTTCCCAAGGAACTATTTATCGTTTTCATTTAGTTTAACTTTAAGTCCTAAAATAACTAAAACGGAAAAAAAAAAATCAAATAAATAAAAACTTTAACAATGTATTAAAAGTAATAAAATTGACACGTACAATTATTAAAACATTAACATAAATTAAAATAAAAACAGAAAATATAAAAATAAAAATTAATTCAAACGATTAAATTGGCAAAATTTGCCAATTGCTTTTGTAGTCCAAATAAAAGTTGTATTTTTTCAATAATAAATGGATACACCAATATGAACTAAACATTGTCAAAACAAGATACCCCTAATTTAGTAATTGTGTTACAGTTAGGGTTACCAACTTCAGAAAATGAAAATACAGGACAATCACCTTACAGGGGGGGCTTGGGTACTTAGTGAACGTGTACACACACACACACAAGTCGCTTTGGATAAAAGCGTCTAATAAATGACTAAAATAAATAAAAGTATACATGAAAATGCTTATTTTTCAAATAAAGACAGCTTATAGATTTAATATGGGCTGCTTTTGGTGCTTGACACCTTTTTATTGGTCATTTTGTGTTTCAAGAATAAGGTCCAAGGTTAAGAATTATGCTATTAGTTACTTAAATATTCTATATTTAACAACATTACAATAGTGAAAGACGACTTCCCTTACTGATCACGTCTCTTGCGTGGCGGGATGTTGGACTCATGAAAAATAATCACGTAGTTTGTATTCAACAAAACGGATTTACTGAAGTGAAAACACGGACGGAATTGGCGTTAGCGCGAGCACAGCTTGCTGTGAGGCAGGAGCGACGAGCCGGCAGAGGATTGCGCAGCATTCCTCGAACAGTTATGTTCACAATTTCTGATTTACTTAACGTATACTGCGTGAGGGGGGCTGTGATTGGATGACGACAGGTATCGGTGCTCATTCTCAAGTGATCAGCACTGATGCTGTTGTATCAGTCAGTGGTTAGATCAGCGTAGCAGTCAAAAAAACGGGACAAGGGAGGTCACGTACAGGACAAATCAATTAGGCCCAAAATACGGGACGGTTGGCAACCCTAGTTACAGTACCGAAAATTTTCGGTACAGGGCTTTTGGTTTGGTACACATGTGTATCGAATAGATATACCATTGTTTTTACTACTACCTGAGTGAAACTTCATTGGAAACTTCCAGTTTTATATATTGTTACTTTGATAAGAAACGGTCTCATCTGTCAAATTATGCCATTTTTTTCAGGAAATTCAAACAATAAATGTCTCTTTGATGTGGTGCGACAGATCGCTGTATAAAGCCTCAGTTCAAACGGCAGCGCGAAGCGCGATAATCCCTTCCTCTTTTCTTCTAGTTTTAACGTGAAATAAACATGAATGAACGTCTCATGCCTCATGTAATCACTCAATCACTGTTTCAACCGCGGAAAGACGTCAATAAAATAGCTTGTAAACAAAATTCCACATAGCATTTTATTTACCTCAGGCAAGTCATCAGTGGCCACAGCTTGTTAGTTTGCTAGAGAAATGAAGTCTAGAGCATTACGCGAAATAGTAAATTATATACTCATTATATTTTACTTTACCTGTTAGTGATGTCTTAATTATTTAATGTATTGTGACGAGCGTCCCGAGGCTTCATCAGTGTCGCCCTGGAAACAAGTGAGGAGCACCTGGCCATCATCATCACGGGCTGATCGGTCACATCTGCACCTCATCAGGCGGCGGCTACATAAGCCATGCAAGCCCTGCCATCTAGGAGATTCCTCCATGAGACTGAGCACTAACTCGCTCTCTCATTTTCCCCGCAGAAAGCAGTGTGTGACCGACCAGCCCCACAGGAGCACTGCACGGACCCTCTGCACTGGGAAGAAGGAAGAGAGCACTCACGGCACCGGAGCACCTACCTGGACCTTTCTCACGAGCACCCCTCACCCCAATAAATCCACCCTCCAGGGTATTGATTGAGATTTCTTGTCGTGTGATTCTTCACCCCGTTACAGTATGTTTAAATAAATCTGTTATGAAACAAGTTACGATAGCCACTGTGAAAATGAATATATTTAAACAACAAATAGAAATTTTATAATTTAATTTAAAAACGGCATTATGTGCAATTTACAGGTTTGGTTATTATATTTAAAAAGAAATAGTAATTAAATTTAAGTTTGGGCTCTGTTCTTAACTTACAGTAATGTAAAAGGGCTCCTTATAGATTAAAGCATAAGCTGAGGTAGATTTCTTAAAATAAATTTAAGTTACAATTGAATTTATTTATTGTAAGAGCAATTTGTTCAGTAAACCACTGTTTAATAATAAAAAAAGCAATTTTATGTTCCCCCCCCCTGCTGTACCGAAACCATCATGTTTACATGTGTACCGTTACACCCCTACTAAATTCTGTTGCTTTGTTTTCAGAAAAATATACTTAATTCTTAATTTAAAAATGTTTAAAGTGTAGCGTTTGGACCAATCAAACACACAATATATATTTTGTTAGCTATATTTAACAAATCCTCTGTAACCCCCCTCAGTTAACAAGCCATATGAGGACCTATGAACCCTTCCCCCCGAAATGCGTAACACCCCAGGAAGCCGAACAGGCCCCTGGTTCCATGGCAACCAACGCTGATATCACTGGGTTTATTGGCCAAAGGAATGCAAAGCAGGGAAAATCCCTGCATGTCCCAGAGCAAGAGGCACAATGCACAGTAGAAATTGACTTTTCTACTAATTAATTAATAGGAAAACCTTTCTTTGAATGAACAGTGGGTCCTCCAGGTCATGGTGTATGTTGTCTTTGATATTTTTAGACTATTTTAGGCATGCTTATGAGGTAACCCATTCCTGGCATCCTTTCACTATATGTAATCCTACCTTGTTTAGTATCTATGAATTCGCCTTCTTCTGATCGAAACAAGCGTGTATATTATATATTGGTATAACAATATATACGCTCCAGAACATCCCAAGTTACGTGCCAGGCTTCGGCCTCGACCTTTCCATTCATCAAGATCCTCTGACTCAAAACTGGTTCTTTTCATCGACCCAAAATTCAGCATAGAATAACTGGAAACTTAAGATTGCATCAGGAATCTCTTTCAGACAGACGAGTCTTGCAAGTATCAAACTTAGTCTTATTTCATTGATACATTAGGTATCATTTACACCTTCTTACAAAGGTGTGTTTGAACTAAGAATCTGACGTTTCCCTCAGGTGTAGATCTGCTGAATATGCAAATGTTTCAATAACTTCATGTTCTTATTTTCTCTTCTCTTTAAAGGGTTAAGCTTTAACCCCTTTCCTATACCAACTGTATGCGTGTGTGTGTGTATGTGTATGTTAGACCAGTTTATGTGTTTATGTAGGATGTTAGACCAGTTTATGTGTTTATGTAGTATGTTAGACTAGTTTAAGTGTTTATGTAGTTAATAAAACCTTACTTGTATCACACTTGACGTGGTTCATTGTTTGCTTATAACTGGAGTCACTTAATCATGCAGATTTATGCTACAAGCTTTTGTAGAATTGTACAGTAAGGAAGTTATTTCCCTTAACCAGGAAATTAACGTTCTTAGAATTGACAAGACAGTTGACCCTGAAAGGTCAGCTAAATATCTACAGTGGATCTAAATATTCATAATTAATTATAACTAGTTATGATTAATTATTCATATTTCCTCATGAGCTGATTCGTTACAAAAGCATTTTTTTCTTTAAAAACCAATATAGAAGTTTTTTCTTCTAATTTTGTAAGATTTGTCTGAAAACAATTTGATAACCGAATGGTGGCCAATATTACATATATGTTCAAGAAAAATAAATAAAACGTGCTAAATGCCTTTACTTTTGAGTTTTGCAACAAATCAATTCAGTACATTGTAATGTACGTTATGAAATACAGAGCTCATTTATCGCTTTTGAAAGAATAACAATAACTTTGAACAATACAATACAAACTTTATATTTAGTGCTTATGTGCAGACAACTCTCTAGTCCAATTAAGTGCAAAACACATTCAAATACTGAAAAATGCCCCTTATTAAAAAGAAAAACTCAAATGAAATAAAGAGAATGAAAGGTTTAGTATGCTAGAGAATGAACTGCACTAGGTAAAACAGTGAGCTTCATGCATAAAGCATCCAGGCTAGGGTGACCATACGTGCCATTTTCCCAGGACGCATCCTGGCCAGGATTTCTATATTGCCTAAAATATCTAGGTTTTGGCTTTGTTTGCGTGTGCAGACCGATCAGTGTATGACACCAAAATGCCATACAGACGGTTCCTTATGCTTTCAAAATGCTCTCTAGGTATTTTGATGTCATACACCGATCAGTCTGCACACGCAAACAAAGCCAAAACCTAGATATTTTAGGCAATATAAAAATCCTGGTCAGGACGCGTCCTGGGAAAATGGCACGTATGGTCACCCTAATCCAGGCTGAATGTGCTGTGTAGCTAAACACTAGCATATGCTGGATGAAGGTCTGTGTCAGCACTCAGTGTAACACAAACCCACGTGACTCAGCACAATATTCAGATCATATTACCACACTGCAGCGCTTACGCTTCAACGAGCATGCGTATCAACCAACTTTTATGACTCATTGCAATTATGTCTTGATTAGCACACCATCAAAATATCCAGGCGAGCTATTTTCAAAAGTGTGACTGTAATCGGTTTACAGTTGACACTAAAGCTCTGCTCCAAAACTACTGATGAAAAAAGTATTTTACACTTACCAAAGCTGTATTTATTTGATCAAAAATACACATTTTTTTTTTCAAATATTGACAATTTAAGATAATTGTATTCTAAGTGAATATATTTTAAATTGTAATTTATTCCTGTGATGCAAAGCTGAATTTTTAGCTTCATCCAGTCTTCAGTGTCACATGATCCTTCAGAAATCATTCTAATATGCTGATTTGCTGCTTAAGAAACATTTCTTCTTATTATTAATAATAAAGTTGTGCTGCTTAACATTTTTATAGAAACTGTGATACATTTATTTCAGGGCTCTTTGATGAATAGAAAGCTAAAAAACAGCATTGATATGAAATAGAAATATTTTGACACAACATAAATGCATTTATGGTCATGTTTGATCAATTTAATGTGTTCTTGCTAAATAAAATGATTCATTAATTTCCAAAACAATACTGACCCTTTTAATAGTCGTGTACATTTACAGAGGAGACTGAGCTCAGAGAAACAAGTGAAATCAAGGTGTTGGACAAGAGAAATATGTAAATATAATTTACATATTATCATTTACATACTTTAGCATTAAATATTAATTATACTTTGATTTCATAAGTATATTAGGAGAATAGAGAGTAGCTGCTTATATAGGCAGTAGCCTTTGAAACATTTTTTCAAATCCTGTCCAAAAAATAAATCATTGCTAATAAAAAAATAAAAAAATAAAGTTTGGTTAATATTGAACATCTTCAAAAAAATCTATTACAAACACTTAAAAATGGTTTAGGGGGTCCTTAAATATATGTGAAGAAGCCTAAAACTGACTCCAAATTGTCATCTGTAAAGTGTTTCCCACTGAATCTCAATCCCATCCTCTCTCAGCCTCTCTCTACAGAAGTGTCTCCTCCATCGCTGCTTTGAGAGGATTTAGTCCACATCTTCATGCATGGAAACGAATGCTGATCTGAGTGCCACAGATTCTCAAAAGAATCTCATCAGTGACCTCCTGCCCTCTGACCTGAGTTCAGGTCACAAGTAGCACAGTGGATTTACGACCTGGATCTCGTGGGTAGTAATGTAAGGTCAGAGGGGACAGCGAGAGAGCGAGGCGGAAAGCACTTAAAGTAATGGAAGTGAATGCCGCTTCAATGTTATCATTCCTCCCAATGGGAACTCTGTCGCACAGCCATTAACGCCACTATTAAATAAGTGTGCTGCGCACTGATGCATTTATTAAAACGCTGCACTGCTGCCTGCCTATTAACTATAGTGTAAAATAACTGTGCAAGCTTGAGGAAATCAAAATGTCACTGACATTAAACACAAGGCATCGGACTGGGTGTTCTTGTGGGTTAAACATCAACAAATTAAGACTTCATTTATTCACTTCAATTATTAATGTTATGCATTTAACAGATGCTGTCTTATCCAAGCAACAGTATATTTTTACTATACGGTCCATCTCCCTGGAGTCACCTGGGGTTAAGTGCCTCATTAATGCGTAAGCTCTGCTGGGGTTTGAACCAACAGCCTTCCAGCCACGATCATTAACCACCAAACCACAGTCAAATAGGAGTATAAATGTACACTTTTGTCTTAATAAATGGCAAATATGAATCATTAAAGCACATAGAAGAATGCATTCAATTGAGCAAAAGTGACTGATTTCAGATACAAAAATTCTTTTGAACTTTCTACTAAGGATACTTAAGAACTTGTATCATGGTTTCCACAAGAATATTAAGCAACAGTTTTCAACATTAATAATCAGAAATGTTTTTGAGCAGAAAATCAGCATATTAGAATGATTTCTGAAGGATTATGTGACACTGAAGACACAATTACCTTTTTTTTTTTTTTCTTCAGTGGCAGAAACGGGCTTCCATACAGTTGGTTAAAGGGATTTCAAAACTGCAATTTTTTTTTCAGTGTTGAAACGGATAAAGGTTTCTTTCAATCTTTTTGTGATTTAGAGTCTATACCAGACCCCGGCTTCTAAACTCAAAGATTTCCTCCAGGCAGGCAGTCATGTGGAGCGTAAAACCGATGTTACATGGAGACCAAAAAGAGACACACTGAGAGTGTGAGACATCCATGTGAATGAAACATCTGGAACCTAACTGGAAGAAGAAAGCTCGAGAAGAATGCCGGGGACTGAATGCAACACATGATGGAAGATACCGGATGAGATTGTGAAACATGGAGTGAGAACATAAAATTGGCAGAGGAGGTTGACAGGTCTGTGGCAAAGGAAGAGAAGAGACAGAGGTCAAGGAAAGCAGTGTGAGAGGAAAGTGTGAACAAGAGGGGGAGGGAAGAAATCAGGCAGAGCAGGGCAAGATGGGTAGAGGAGATGGGTCTGCAGATGACAACCTTTGCGAGGAGGACGCAGATGTTTCAGGATAATAAAAAAAAACAGATGACCTTGTTTGTTTTTATAGACAGACACTCTGTCCTGCCCACACACCCCTGTATTAATACACCTCAGATGATGAAGGACAAAAACAAGGAAATGCAAAAAGAGGACAGCATTGATTGGATGAGAGCGAGTGAGTGATGAAAATAAAAAGTACTTAGGAAATGCATGCATTCATAACAGCTTTATTGCAGATGTTTCTCCTAAGATTCTTTAGCAGAATTAAAAAAGACTGGTGCTGTCAATCGACTGATTTATTTAATCAAGATTGCACAGGATTTCAAATTTAATTCTAATAAAGGACCTGCACATATAATGATAGCCTTCTGAGGGACACCCTTTTATAAACTACATATGAACACACATACATAGAGCTCATCAAATATGGTAAACGCAGAAGCTCAGATGTTCAAGCGTGATATGTTAAAACCAAAGACATTTGTTTTAGCTCGTAACAGAGGCACATGCTTCATTGTTTTATTTATTTTAGGGTGCCTTTATGATCTTTTGGATCTTCTAAGTTTTAGTTTCCTGGACTCTCAAAAGTAATTTCATTAAAAATATCTTAATTTGTGTTTAACCAAAGTCTTATGGGTTTGACATGACATGTGGGTGAGTAAATGATGACAGAGGTTTCATTTTCAGGTGAACTAGCCCTTTAAATTAAGAACTGAACATTGACAGTTGTAAAAAATATATTGTATAAACTATTTATAGCAATTGTTTTGCATTTTATGGACTTAATCTTACATATAAAATGTCACAAAAAATTTTTTCTGCCAACTTGTTTTCAACATACTCTGATGCCCTTTTTATTTATGTTTGTACAAATTACAGCGTTCGCCTGTGGGTGATACTTCAAACTTATTGTGCTTTGTGTCACGGTTGCACTACTGTGAGGAGTGCGGAGCGTGGAACTAAGGAGACGAGGAGTACATCAATCGAGAGATTTTAATGATTTCAAGGGAACACGGAAAACACCCGTAGCACTCGGACGAACAATACCAGAGAAGGAACTCAAACCAGGAAACACTTTAAATACACAACTTAATCAGGGGAAGACGAGACACACCGGGAATCAAATGAGAAACAATCAGGGAGCAGGAGCAGGAAGAAAACCAAATAAGGGCAAGGAAGGCACATGGGGAGCAAAACACACACAGTGGTCTGACACTTTGATGATAATTAAAGGTGCTGTAAGTGATTTTTTTCACCAACCCACTGTAACTACTTTATGAACTACATTTTCAAATTTTTTTTAAGAAAATGTGAGTAGTGTTTAACCATGCAACTCGGCTACAATGTTTATGAGATACGGTTGATTGCTAGGATTTTGAAGCGATTACTAGGATATTTCTGGGTGGTTGCTAGGGAGTTCTGCTTGATATCTTACTGGCCACAGTAACCCAAACCGCTGATATTCAGATTCCTACAGTAGGTTTTCCTGTAACGTATGTAAGTGAGGACCTTTTCTTCAAAATAAATTTGATCCACAAAATTAATTTCCACATCCACAGAGTTCTCTCAAGGGTTCTTAATACAAGCCACACTCATTCTGTGTTTAGCTTTGCCCTGAAGGAGTTATTGGTGTGTTGGGTGTTGCTGTGCTCCATGAATGGATATGTAGTAGGGAGAGAGGCCTGGGCGATTGAATCTGTCGGTGGTAAATATCGTGAGATTGGATTTATGCATAGCAGGTCATCGGAGGGAGAGAGAGAGAGAGACAATGAGAGAGAGAAGATAACGGGGATTTCAGGCGGATAAACGGACTGGTGCAGAAGAAGATGGAGCAGAAAGGTGAGGGGCGTAAGGAGTGTTGGGACAGGGAAAAGAAGAACAGGCAATTTGAGGAGCTTGCCGGCATTTGCGTTTAAATTGGGGACATATTGAGTCCAAAAAAACAGCGGAGGGGGATCATGCAGTCACAAACAATTTAAATAGGATTCTGCCATTACAGAAGTATGAGGTTATTTTGCTGTGAACTTCTGGATTTCGCTCAATTGCATATCAGTGATTGAATATGCAATAATGCTTCTCACAGCAGCAGAGAAGCCCACTGTTTTTTGTTGAGAGAACGGGAATAGTCATTACATCCACAGATGCAGTCTTTTTCAAGGACTATGTGTTGTTGTAATGGCTGTTTTAATAAAAAAATAACTGTAAACACAAGAAAAGATACATATCACCATATGTTTATAGCTCATGACTGATACAGCATTATTCTTCAGTACAAATATATTTTGTTCACTAGTTTCTTTCAGTTTTTTTAGTTATATCTTTTGTGTTTTCTTAGTTCTTGATTTTTTGCTGTATTTGTTCATCTATTTGTGCACTAAATTCCTTCCGTGATTTTTTTCTAATATTTGTTCATATGTCATTTACAATTTTGTTTGTTTTTGCATTAGTTCTTTTTTCCTTTCATTTGTTTGTTCTTTCTGATATTTGTTTATTCTTTGTATGTTTTTGCATTAGTTCTTATTTTCCTTTCATTTGTTTGTTCTTTCTAATATTTGTTAGCTCTTTTGTTTGCTTTTGCATTAGTTCTTATTTAGATTCATTTGTTTGGTCTTTCTGATATTTATACTTTTGTACATCCCTTTGTTTGTTTTTGCATTAGTTCTTATTTTTGATTCATTTGTTTTTTTCTTTCTGATATTTATACATTTGTTCGTTCTTTTGTTTGTTTTAGCATTCGTTTTTATTTTCCTTTCGTTTGTTTGATCTTTCTGATATTTATACTTTTGTTTGTTCTTTTTTTTGTTTTTGCATTAGTTTAATTATCCTTTCATTTGTTTGTTCTTTCTAATAGTTTATATTCATTCTTTCATTTGTTTGCTTTTGCATTAGTTCTTATTTTCAGTTGCTTGGTTTTCCTAATTTTTTAAAATGTTCATTCTTTCTTTTGATTCCTTCTGCACTTGTTCTTGTTTTCCTTTCATTTGTTTGTTCTTTCTAATGTTTGTTTATCCAGATCAAAATTTTGGTTTAGAAAAAACAACAACAACGTTCTGGTTGTTGGTGGAACCTATTGTTCATGAGTCAAGATTAGATATTTTGTGGACAGGAGCCCCAAGCATGGCCGAAGCTTTCACTACAACACACAACTGGCAGGGGCAGCTGCGGTAATGTGAATGCTGTAGCCTATACACTCAACGCAGAGAGTTTTATTTTGCCTTGTCAAGCTTTTGAAGTATTGATTAATGTAATTGTTAGTGTTTTTAAATAAAAGTTTTCTAAAAACATAAACTTTTTTTGTTCGCTCTTCTTTGTATTTTCATTAGATCTTTTCTTCTTTCCTTTGTTTGTTTAGAAGAGAGCTATTCGGTTCAGGACCTGGGGAGCTGCTGCCCTGCAGAGTTTAGTTCTGACTCTAATCCAACACACCTGCCTGTAATTTTGTAACGTTCCTAAAGACCTCCATATGACCATCTTCAGATGTGGAGCTGAACTCTGCCAGACAGTGGCGTGGACAGTGGAGTTAAAGAACTCCAAGTTTACTATTTCTTGTTGTTTATTTGTTCTTTCTTTCATTTGTTCATTTAGATTTTCATTTTATATTTCAACATGCTTATGTGAAACAAACACATACAGATCCAAACACGAACACACTGACACATCAGTGCATACAAATACACACAGCGGTTCTTGTGTATGTGTGGGATCAGGATCGATTTGTTATGAATCCCTTTATCACGCACTTGCAAAAGAACGTGTTGTGCAAGCTAACAAGTTATATAAGATCTAAACCCATAGAACTCACAAAACCGACTATAAGGGTCTAAACTAAGCCACAGTTTTCCTCCAAAGTATATTTCCTTTCTAAATGCCTTTCCTAATCATTGAGACATACGGCTCTGTGATTTCAGTGTGACTTGATTGTGGGTGTTGGACCTTGTTGTAAAGACGGGTAAGATTGCCAATTGGCAGTGTGTGCTGTACTTAGACTGGTGCTGGTTGGACCCTTAAGGGGATTTTGAACACAAGCTGCAGAGCAAACTAAACACAGCTTATTAATGAGCTCAGGCAGACAAAAGACTTTCATTTAGATTTTCATTTTATATTTCAACATGCTTATGTGAAACAAACACATACAGATACAAACACGAACACACTGACACATCAGTGCATACAAATACACACAGCGGTTCTTGTGTATGTGTGGGATCAGGATCGATTTGTTATGAATCCCTTTATCACGCACTCGCAAAAGAACGTGTTGTGCAAGCTAAAAAGTTATATAAGATCTAAACCCATAGAACTCACAAAACCGACTATAAGGGTCTAAACTAAGCCACAGTTTTCCTCCAAAGTCTATTTCCTTTCTAAATGCCTTTCCTAATCATTGAGACATACGGCTCTGTGATTTCAGTGTGACTTGATTGTGGGTGTTGGACCTTGTTGTAAAGACGGGTAAGCTTGCCAATTGGCAGTGTGTGCTGTACTTAGACTGGTGCTGGTTGGACCCTTAAGGGGATATTGAACACAAGCTGCAGAGCAAACTAAACACAGCTTATTACATAATAGAATTAAATCTCTAAATAACTGGGGTTTAAATTCCATTACTTTTATTAGATTACCAGCTCTCTAGAGACCATAGTGAAAGTATTTTTGAAGAAAACTTGACAGAATTCCATGACCCACACGAGACTGTGTGCTGAGAAAAATGGATACGTTCCTAATGCTGCTCTGCTTCAGTGTTTAATATCACACATTCCTTCTAAATATGTTGAAATACATCCTTGTTTCTCTTGCTCCATGTGTTCATTTTAACACACAGAGTATTTGTTTGGTAATCAAAATAAATTCTAATATGGTGATAAGGAGTTAGTCAATGAGAACTATTTTAAACTTGTTCGTTTTTTATATGAGGAGGAGCATCATATTTACATAAATGGTAATTAATTATTACTCGGAACGAAACTCACCCCCCAAAGAACACATCTGAATTTAGTCAGATTTATTAAATAAAAGATGATTTGTCGCTGTGTGTTTACTTTGATGAAGCCGGAAAGATGTCTTTTTGTCACAACGACTGAGTTCAAGCCATAATTTTGTCAGTTCACAAAAACTATATATTGCAAATATATAAATATGCGCTTTCAGCATGTTTCATACATTGTTTTTTTTGTTAAGCTCAGCATGTCTTATGCACATCTGCTATGCAGTACTGCACGGTTCACGCTCACTGTGTGATTGCTGTAACCTGTTAATATAGGCAAAACAAAAAAACTAACAAGCAGTGCTAACATAGGCAGTGTGAAACAGGTGGGATAAAGACCTGAGAGATCAAACTTGGAGTTGCTGAATAAAATGTCAAATTAATATCAATGTATTTCCATTTAATTTCTTTCTCTTTACTTGAGTTAGTAAACAACATAATCACAGAAATAAATTACATTTTAAAATATAGTAAAAAAGAAAACGGTTAGTTAAAATTGTAATACTATTTCACAATATTACAGTTTTTACTGTATTTTTGATCAAATAAATGTAGCCCAAGAGCATACGAGACATTTTTTTTCGAAAACATTAAGAAAATCTTACCAACTCAAAACTTTTGAAAAGTAGTGTATATATGTATGCAGTTATAAAATAAAAAAAACAGAATATTTAATTCTCAAACTGTAGCAAAACATGAAGCAAACCAGTTGTCTTCTTATAAACATTAGTTCAAATTTTTTAATTTGTAGGTGATAATTATCTTGAGTTAATTATCATAAACAAATAACAAAATATTAAGACAAATGACTTCCCCTTTTTTTTTTAAACCAATCCAGGTTTGACTGATTCATTATTTATTGTTAAAGAGGTGTGTGTGGTCCTGTTATTCCCTACATTATGTCCCCAAATGTCCCCACAAAGATAGAATATAAAACAGCTTATAAATTGTAACACTTTAGGGACATTTGGGACTAATATTAGGGACTAATATTTGCTTATTAGCATGCCTATTATTAACTTATTGGCTGTTTGTTAGAGCGTATAAAGCACATTTTCTGTATGACCATATTCTACGTCACTAACCCTGACAAAACCTTCCAAAACCTCCTTTGGGGGTGTCCCCTTAGTAAAAAAACTAACGGATTGTTTTTAAACAATCTTAAAAATGCAGGAAGTTTTCTGTTAGTGTTGTTATGTATAGCTGTATATAAAAACACTAGAAGTCATGTCATGTCACATTGCCATCAGGTGCTGAAATTAGCAAAATTATGGTTTTATACCACACAATATTTTTTGGTACAGCTATGTTTTTAGTACTGGTAAACTACACAAGACTAGATTCAAACCTTGCATCCCTGTGAGCCCAACCTCTGTTACATATCAACAACATGTGCACCAACTTCCCATAACCCTGAAAAGACAAACACACACCCGAGAAAGAGAGCGGCACAACCAAAGACACTAAATTACACTATGGCATGACATTCAGCCATGATTACAACCACCCCACATGCGTGAGAATCTTGTGAGAGAGCTCAAAAGTTTCTGTACTGGTGTTTCCCAGCAGTCTTAGGGGACGTGGGTTTCACTGAGTAAACATGTACATATTTCAGCTGCTGTGATGTTGGTATGTGAACATGTGCATGAGAGACGGTTCAGAAAGCTCAGACTGATGTGTGATTATTCAAACTGTGGGCCTGCTAGTCTGTCATTTATCACCACTCTATTTGTTTGAATAAGAACATGATACAATAATTAACTGCTGCAATCTGAACTTTCTGCCCTGAACAGCAGTGATTTTTTTATTTTATGCAACTTATTTAATATTACAATATGAATTAATACTTATAATGATTAATTAATACATACATACATACATGTTGAATGTTGTTGCTTCATTAAAAGCTTATTGTATTACTGTATTAAAAGCAGTGTATTATGTGTAAAAGAGTATTATGAGAGAGATATTGATCGACGAGTGTGATTACCTGCATCTAATACAGCATTCATTCTTCATCTCAATCTCATATTCACAATGAAACATTAGTCCTTTCATCTGTTAAGGGTGATTCCCGATGAAAGAGCTGCTTAGTACATTTGTTGGCTGTCTTACAAGCAAGTTGTTGAAATTAAAAATAACTTCCTTGTTCACAACCCTGTTTCAGTCTCTTTCAATAAAAATGATTAAAAACAGTATAATTTTTTTATTATATTTTTGTAATTAAAATTAATTATATATTTTTTTGATTTGAGCATCCGCCATGACACTTGCTGTAAGAAATACTGCAAACGGTGAAATGGTTGGAGTTCTGTTATCACTAGAATATCACTCAGAAGAAGAACACGATTTCTGGCGTGCGGCTTGATCCAGCGGAGGAGATCAGTTACACGAGTACGTGTTTTATTACTTGCATCTGTTGTTATTGTGTTATTGTAACATAACTTGTACACATTTTACTAGTTAGACTTTTTCCAAACTACAATTCCTGAATAAATGTATAATCAAGTGAAACATTTTGAAGTATGTTTCATTCATTGCATCTAAATGTCTCACGATGCCAGGATGTTTTTTTTAATGTTCTAAAAATATATAAAACCATAGACATAAAAGTAATATTTTTTTACACTGTAACACTATGCATGTTAGAGTCTAAAAATGTTTAGACCAATCTTTACTGAGAAATTCGCAAATATCTGTTCAAACATAGATGTTTATAACATGTTTAACAATAATTATTTAGTTTTATCAGATATAAAAATGTTTTTGTTTTGTATAATACATACAAAGCAGGCTTGTGTTTATGACTACAAAATCATATTTATTTATTTATTTAGGAGTTAAGAGTGGCCAATATTAGCGATTGCTAATGTAATAATTTAATTACTCCTATGCCAACATGCTAACAGATGTTTTTTGGTACCTTGAAAACGTCTAGGTTACTTGTGTAACCCTCGTTCCCTGAAGGAGGGAACGGAGACGTTACGTCAGTGACTGACGAATTGGGATCTCATGTGCGTTTGCACGCGCTCTCCTTTTATACCCGCACTGCGGGGCGGGGTGCGCGTGGCGAAACATGCACGCCAACTGTCATTGGCTTGTTTAGTTAACACTCGAAGGGGATTGGGCTCTCGGGCGAGATCCCAATTCGTCAGTCACTGACGTAACGTAGAACGTGACTGACTGAATGGGAACTTCACTTCACAATTGTTTTTCTGAACAGTTAAAGTGCTGTACCAACATCAGAAGTATAAACAGCATCAGAAGTATGACTACTGATGATGGGGCTGTTTTTCCCCCTCTTGAAACCATGGAAAGACGCAGCAAACACTTTGGAAATATCAGGGCCCGTATTCACAAAACATTTATTACCACTAAGAGTTCTTCTAAATAGCAGTAATAGGACTGGAAGTAGCACTAGCTGCCCCAAAGAGGTGGGAGTGGCCGTGCTGTGCGTGGGAGAGCCGGGAGATGTGGTAGAGGCAGCAGGGGTGATCTGGATCTAAATAAGGCTGGAAATAGCGATGACAGTGGTGGCTGGGTTTATTTGAGACATGAAGTGTATCAGGACTGGATCAAACGCTTTGATGAGCCTGTTGGTAATTTTGTACTTTCTCCTGTTTTATTGTTGGTTTACTCTTTTCTGATCATTTGGAATGAGGATAAAAAGATAAAAACAAAAAACAAACATGCCAATAAGTTCAAATATCCATTCAATATCTATTATTTCCTGAATATTACTGATCAAAAAGTAGGCTACTGTTCACATGCGGTTTACTACTATATAGTATAGTAATATATTAATAATTTAGCACTTTCTCCTGTTTTATTGTTGGTTTCCTCTTTTCTGATCATTTGGAATGAGGATAAAAAGATAAAAAAACAACAACATGCAAATAAGTTCAAACATCAATTCAATATCTACTATTTCCGGAATATTATGAAATTCAAGATGGCCACCTCTGATGATGTCATAATATGCAAATTTTAAGAGCAAGTGAGCGCACCGGCGCCTCCATCTGTCCAGCAGTGAGCGCGCTGCTGTTCAGTTTCCACACTCTGCTCAGACGCTTCAATAGCGCACGTTTTTCTAGATTAACATTAGATTGAGCGGCCATGTAAAGTTGCTAATACCTACATATTTCAAATGATAAGCCATATTTGTGGTGGATGAATGATAGGCAAGCGTTTGGATGTCCTGCCCGATGTACTGTATTACCATAGACTAGCCGTTTAATGATCTGTACGTCACGGACTGCGTGACTTCGCCAATATGGATTTTTTTTTCCTGCGACTAAGTGACTAATAAAATTTTGGTCGACCAAGCCTCTTCTGGTCGACTAACGATTAGTCGACTATTAGAGGGCAGCCCTAGTAAATATATTTCTAAAGGTGCTGTTGACATTCCAAGTAATCCATACATAGAAAGAAAGCAAAACAAATAAGTTTAGAAATTAAGTTAAGTTATGTGTACTAAAGTGGAATGACCCAGGGAAAAAGTATTGAACACATGAAGAAAGGGAGGTGCAAAAAGGCATGGAAAGCCAAGACACCAGCTGAAATCTATCAGTAATTAGAAAGCAATCCTGCCCCTTTCAGTGGAAATTAATATTGACTGGTTCAGTCCCAACTGATGGTCTATAAAAAGGTGTCTCATGACCAACGTGTCACACAAGAAACATTTCATTATGGGTAAAAGCAAAGAGCTCTCTTAAGACCTTCACAATCTTATTGTTGCCAAACATACTGATGGCTTTGGTTACAGAAGGATTTCTATACTTCTGAATGTTCCAGTGAGCACTGTTGGGGCCATAATCCGGAAGTGCAAAGAACATAATTTCACCATAACCATTAACCACGACCAGGTGCTCCTCACAAGATTTCTGACAGAGCAGTGAAAATAATTATCAGAAGAGTTGTCCAAGAGCCAAGGATCACTTGTGGAGAGCTTCAGAAAGACCTGGAATTAGCAGGTACAATTGTTTTAAAGAAAATAATTAATTAATTTAGTAATGCACTCAACCACCATGGCCTGTATGCACACTCACCACGCAAGGCTCTATTGCTGAAGAAAAAGCATGTTGAAGCTCGTTTAAAGTTTGCTGCACAACATTTAGACAAGCCTGTGACATACTGGGAGAATACAGTAAGGTCAGATGAGACAAAAATTGTACTCTTTGGATGCCATAATACACACCATATTTGGAGGTAAAATGGCACTGCACATCACCCCAAAACATCATGGTGTAGCACTGGCAAAATTCATATCATTGAAGGAAGGATGAATTGAAAAATGTACTGAGACATTCTTGATAAAAATCTGCTGCCATCTACCAGGGTGATGAAGATGAAACAAGGGTGGACATTCCAGCAAGACAATGATCCCAAACACACAGCCAAGGAAACTCTCATTTGGTTTCAGAGAAAGAAAGTAAAGCTGCTAGAATGGCCCAGCCAATCACCAGACTTGAATCCAATAGAAAATCTAGAGGCCCATGGAACCTTCAAGATTTGAAGACTGTTTGTGTGGAAGAATGGGACAAAATCACACCTGAGCAATGCATACGACTAGTTTCTCCATACAGGAGACACCTTGAAGCTGTCATTACCAACAAAGACTTTTGTATGAAGTATTAAATAAATGTCAGTAAGCATGTTCGATACTTTTTCCCTGGGTCATTCCATTTTATTACACATAACTTAATTTCTGAACTTATTTGTTTTGTTTTCTTTGTATGTATGGATTACTTGGGTTGTTACTGACATCTGGTGAAAATTTCATTTCAACAGCACCTTTAGAAATATATTTACTGAGAAAAATGGTGATCTGCTCAATACTTATTTTACCCGCTGTATATTTTCAGCTAATTGTCAGCCTGTATGCTTCTCATAAAAAATTTGTGAATATGCATATAAACTGCCTTTTAATAAACAGAGTAGAATAATCATGGCTGATAGTAAGACATGAAAACGTAAAAGAAAAACAAACTGGACGCAAGAACAGCTGTTACTTCATGCCCAGCTGGTTAATGAAAACAAGGATATAATCAAAGGAAAATTTGAAGTTGTGATAACCGCCAAAACCAAAGGTGATACCTTTTTAAAAGCACATTATCGTCAAATGTTTCTAAAATGTTTACGTTCCGAGGCAGATTGCCGGCAACAGCCATTTTAGGATAGTTTGTGGCTTGGTCTTAGTGACTTAGGAGTCCTCTTCACTACTCCTAACGTTTCACAGATTTAGGAGCTAGTTTTTGTGCTAAAACGCTTTGTGAAATACTCTTAGAGCAAAAATGTAGGAGTCCTAAATGTAGGACTGACATGCCCATTATTTTTTAACATTTTCTCCTAAATTGGCAAGTTATGAGCTACTTTTAGCCTAATATGTTTTGTGAAAATGGGCCCAGGTATTTACGTTTCAACATTTGAACAGGATCTGTTGTCAGCAATGGCACAAACATGTGTTATTGTTCAAGTGTCTGTTTTTAGATCAATATGCTCAATAATGTTAATGTTTTTCTTTGACCTTCACTGTGTAGATTTTTATAATACTGTGTTGTAAATAAAATACAAATAATTAGGGATGCACCGATACTGGTATCGGTATCGGGCCCGATACTGAGCTCTTGTACTCGTACTCGTTAAAATGCCCCGATACCAAACGCCGATACCACACAGCATGTGATAAGTGCCATATTCAGACAAAGAAACACCGACAACAGAATAACAGACAGCAGAATGGAGTTATTAGAGATTAAGGATGTATATAAAGTATATGTATGCAATGAATATAATGTTAAACATTCAGTATCAACGCCTGTATAGCTTAATATGCGTGAGCTGATAAGCAAAGCACACTGAGTGGATTGTGCACGTGGCGGCACAGATGAGCGAGCTTGTCGAGTGAATATGACTTTCTCACAGACATCACTGGAAAGTTTGTAGTTCGGTCGGATGTGTCAAAAACAAGTAAGTAAAACATTGCACAAGTTACTTAACGGTAGGGAGAGAGAGAGAGAGAGAGAGAGAGAGAGAG
>NW_015505237.1:3630632-3677605 GCF_001515645.1 Sinocyclocheilus grahami
AATTTTAAGAGCAAGTGAGCGCACCGGCGCCTCCATCTGTCCAGCAGTGAGCGCGCTGCTGTTCAGTTTCCACACTCTGCTCAGACGCTTCAATAGCGCACGTTTTTCTAGATTAACATTAGATTGAGCGGCCATGTAAAGTTGCTAATACCTACATATTTCAAATGATAAGCCATATTTGTGGTGGATGAATGATAGGCAAGCGTTTGGATGTCCTGCCCGATGTACTGTATTACCATAGACTAGCCGTTTAATGATCTGTACGTCACGGACTGCGTGACTTCGCCAATATGGATTTTTTTTTCCTGCGACTAAGTGACTAATAAAATTTTGGTCGACCAAGCCTCTTCTGGTCGACTAACGATTAGTCGACTATTAGAGGGCAGCCCTAGTAAATATATTTCTAAAGGTGCTGTTGACATTCCAAGTAATCCATACATAGAAAGAAAGCAAAACAAATAAGTTTAGAAATTAAGTTAAGTTATGTGTACTAAAGTGGAATGACCCAGGGAAAAAGTATTGAACACATGAAGAAAGGGAGGTGCAAAAAGGCATGGAAAGCCAAGACACCAGCTGAAATCTATCAGTAATTAGAAAGCAATCCTGCCCCTTTCAGTGGAAATTAATATTGACTGGTTCAGTCCCAACTGATGGTCTATAAAAAGGTGTCTCATGACCAACGTGTCACACAAGAAACATTTCATTATGGGTAAAAGCAAAGAGCTCTCTTAAGACCTTCACAATCTTATTGTTGCCAAACATACTGATGGCTTTGGTTACAGAAGGATTTCTATACTTCTGAATGTTCCAGTGAGCACTGTTGGGGCCATAATCCGGAAGTGCAAAGAACATAATTTCACCATAACCATTAACCACGACCAGGTGCTCCTCACAAGATTTCTGACAGAGCAGTGAAAATAATTATCAGAAGAGTTGTCCAAGAGCCAAGGATCACTTGTGGAGAGCTTCAGAAAGACCTGGAATTAGCAGGTACAATTGTTTTAAAGAAAATAATTAATTAATTTAGTAATGCACTCAACCACCATGGCCTGTATGCACACTCACCACGCAAGGCTCTATTGCTGAAGAAAAAGCATGTTGAAGCTCGTTTAAAGTTTGCTGCACAACATTTAGACAAGCCTGTGACATACTGGGAGAATACAGTAAGGTCAGATGAGACAAAAATTGTACTCTTTGGATGCCATAATACACACCATATTTGGAGGTAAAATGGCACTGCACATCACCCCAAAACATCATGGTGTAGCACTGGCAAAATTCATATCATTGAAGGAAGGATGAATTGAAAAATGTACTGAGACATTCTTGATAAAAATCTGCTGCCATCTACCAGGGGGATGAAGATGAAACAAGGGTGGACATTCCAGCAAGACAATGATCCCAAACACACAGCCAAGGAAACTCTCATTTGGTTTCAGAGAAAGAAAGTAAAGCTGCTAGAATGGCCCAGCCAATCACCAGACTTGAATCCAATAGAAAATCTAGAGGCCCATGGAACCTTCAAGATTTGAAGACTGTTTGTGTGGAAGAATGGGACAAAATCACACCTGAGCAATGCATACGACTAGTTTCTCCATACAGGAGACACCTTGAAGCTGTCATTACCAACAAAGACTTTTGTATGAAGTATTAAATAAATGTCAGTAAGCATGTTCGATACTTTTTCCCTGGGTCATTCCATTTTATTACACATAACTTAATTTCTGAACTTATTTGTTTTGTTTTCTTTGTATGTATGGATTACTTGGGTTGTTACTGACATCTGGTGAAAATTTCATTTCAACAGCACCTTTAGAAATATATTTACTGAGAAAAATGGTGATCTGCTCAATACTTATTTTACCCGCTGTATATTTTCAGCTAATTGTCAGCCTGTATGCTTCTCATAAAAAATTTGTGAATATGCATATAAACTGCCTTTTAATAAACAGAGTAGAATAATCATGGCTGATAGTAAGACATGAAAACGTAAAAGAAAAACAAACTGGACGCAAGAACAGCTGTTACTTCATGCCCAGCTGGTTAATGAAAACAAGGATATAATCAAAGGAAAATTTGAAGTTGTGATAACCGCCAAAACCAAAGGTGATACCTTTTTAAAAGCACATTATCGTCAAATGTTTCTAAAATGTTTACGTTCCGAGGCAGATTGCCGGCAACAGCCATTTTAGGATAGTTTGTGGCTTGGTCTTAGTGACTTAGGAGTCCTCTTCACTACTCCTAACGTTTCACAGATTTAGGAGCTAGTTTTTGTGCTAAAACGCTTTGTGAAATACTCTTAGAGCAAAAATGTAGGAGTCCTAAATGTAGGACTGACATGCCCATTATTTTTTAACATTTTCTCCTAAATTGGCAAGTTATGAGCTACTTTTAGCCTAATATGTTTTGTGAAAATGGGCCCAGGTATTTACGTTTCAACATTTGAACAGGATCTGTTGTCAGCAATGGCACAAACATGTGTTATTGTTCAAGTGTCTGTTTTTAGATCAATATGCTCAATAATGTTAATGTTTTTCTTTGACCTTCACTGTGTAGATTTTTATAATACTGTGTTGTAAATAAAATACAAATAATTAGGGATGCACCGATACTGGTATCGGTATCGGGCCCGATACTGAGCTCTTGTACTCGTACTCGTTAAAATGCCCCGATACCAAACGCCGATACCACACAGCATGTGATAAGTGCCATATTCAGACAAAGAAACACCGACAACAGAATAACAGACAGCAGAATGGAGTTATTAGAGATTAAGGATGTATATAAAGTATATGTATGCAATGAATATAATGTTAAACATTCAGTATCAACGCCTGTATAGCTTAATATGCGTGAGCTGATAAGCAAAGCACACTGAGTGGATTGTGCACGTGGCGGCACAGATGAGCGAGCTTGTCGAGTGAATATGACTTTCTCACAGACATCACTGGAAAGTTTGTAGTTCGGTCGGATGTGTCAAAAACAAGTAAGTAAAACATTGCACAAGTTACTTAACGGTAGGGAGAGAGAGAGAGAGAGAGAGAGAGAGAGAGAGCGCACTTCTGTTGTGTGATCTTTGATGTTCACTCACTTAGCACACGCATCATTTGGATTAAAACTAAATCGTAAAAATAAGGCCATTTATAGAGGCATTCACTATAAACAATTTATTTTCAACCTTAAGCATACACGACCCTCTGGCGAAAGTAAATCTAGCAGCATGTGTGAAATGCGCTAGGCTGTACTATTCTGCATCAGTACAAATACCTGCACGGGTTGCGCGTGTTTTGCTTGCTTGAGTGTTTCTGCATTATATGAGTGCTTTTGGAATATAAATGGCAGCACATTTCAGATGAAAAAAAAACGCGACTTCTATTTCTGAAAATATCACAGTTAGGAGATTTATAATGAGTGGTTCCCTGCATTATTACAGCAAAGCGCGTGATTACAGTACTAAGCCGCTGCAATGGAACAGCTCTGATGCTATTAAATTAAAGATGATGTACCATAGAGCAAAAGAAGTTACAAAGTAACAAGTAAATGTAACAAGTAAAAAGTAACAAAAACTTGTAAAATACATTTTAATGGGCATAATTAAGTGTGAAAATAACTGAAGGATATACAGTCAAACCAAAAATTATTCAGAGACCAGATATCATTTTTGATATTTTTTTACTAGTTGGTGCAGGACACTATAGTTCATTTATGTAAGTGAGGATAGCAAAATAAAGTAAACTGTGACAAATTATACCTAAACATTCTTCATACAGTGGACTACCAGTAAAACTGATACAAATTTGGAACCAAAAATTATTCAGACTGAGTCTGGGAAAAAAAAAATTGAAGTTCAGGTTTGCATGAAGCTGGGTGACAGCATGCCCAGGAGACTACAGGCTAAAGGTTGCCTGACTAAGTATTGATAGTTGTGTAAATACTGTGTCATACTGTCTGAATAATTTTTGGTTGATTGTAATCCATTACATACCTTTCTATCAAAGTTATCTAACATTATCAAGCTGAATTTGTTCTGACACAGTTAAACTCTGAGTTTTTGTCATATTTTATTACCATGTTCTAAATTATAGCGAATAAACTGTGATAATGTGAGAAAAGTTTTTTACAGTGTTTTTTGACTGTATCTATTTGATAAAGGAAGTTAACCAACTAACATTATACATACTCTTTTGGTTTCTGTACCCAATATTTAAAAAATTTACAAATGCAATAAAAAATATCGGTATCGGTACTCGATATCGGCAAGTACCAAAAATAAAAGTATCGTATCGGGCGAGCACTGGAAAAAGTGGTAACGGTGCATCCCTACATATAATCAAAACCCCCAGTATATTAATCTCCTCACATTCTTTCTTACCTGCCTCACAGAAACATTACTAACTGATGGCTCATTATGGGAGGCCCTTTGTCTCTCAGGTGTGAATCACTAAATATCCATGGCCACTGTCACTCCTTCACATACGGCCTTTCTAACACAAAACATGCTTTACAAAAGTTACCACACATAAACTTTGCTTTCTCAAAAACACACATGTGCATTCATACTGCTCACATATTATTGTAGCCCAGTTTGTCCTGAATACAGTCTAATCAGACTTTAGACATTTATATGTTTTTAAGATACTGAAAAAAAACAAAAAAACAAAACAAATGTCAGGGCATGTCAAAACTTCTCCAGGGACCCAAAACCCCTTCAGACCCTAGAGGGTAAAATTATAACATAATAATAAGTAATAATAACACTGCACAACAGTTCCTAATCTGTGCTCAGATTTACCAATATACACCTGCAAATCATATTTCTCAACAAATTCTTCCAAGACCTAACTTACAGTATTGATGTCAACAAATTCAAGAAACATTTAAGGAATTTTCAGAAACATTTAAGAGAAAGTTGATATTTTAAGCACCAGTGTGAATTCCATTAAGTATCCTGAACTATGAAAGCACACCATTGAGCAATATAAATATGCAGTGCATCCTAAAACCTGATCATGAATAACTAATCTGGCTAAATTTAGGCAAGGTAAAGATACATTTACAGCCAAAAATCAGCCATCTGTCCACCTTACAAACCATCCATCCATCCAGCCGATGCCATTACCGTTAAACAGTGTGTGTAATTTGAAGTCAAACTGGACAGGATCCCAGCTGAACTGAAGATTAGATTAGTTTTATTTTACTTCTAAAATCAAGTCAAAGTTTCTGAAATATCTGTCACCCTGAGCTACAGCAATTCACAGGTAGAAGTCAGTGGCGCAGAGCCAGATGGTTGCTGGCAAACCCTGAGCTCCGCTGTAGCGTAATGAAACGGAGGGGAAAATGCTCCAAAAAGCCAAAGGAGGCAGAGAGATGTACAAAAGTGTGGTTGTCATAGCAACTATAGACAGAGTGTGGACTCGTCGATACGGAACATCTGTGGGTGATGGTGGACTGGGAGATTACTGATCACTGCTGTTCTGAGAGAAAGAGAACGGTGCAATAAAATGCAAATTCTGGGTAAAAGGTTGAATGGACTGAGAGAGTGGGAGGTGGGGAGGACTAGACGAAAAAATGTCATCCAGACCAAAAACAACAACAAAAAAAGCAACAGGTTGAGAGATATGAAGAAGAACATTGTAGAGACAAAATAAAGGATTGTAAGTAATTACAGATTCAGACTGAGAGATAGAAAAAGATAGATAGAGCAACAGCATATTTACATGCGTTAAAGGACTGTGAACCACAAACAAATCCAGATAAAACTACGACAAGAACAACTGAAAACAACAGTTGCCTGGGTGGTTCTATGCAATTGTTAGAGTGTTGCTATGCAGTTGCTAGGGTGCTCTGGGTGTTGCAATGGAGTTGCTAGTGTTTTCTGGATGGTTGCCTGGGTGTTGCTATGCAGCTGACAGGGTGTTCTGGGTGTTGCTATGCAGTTGCTAGGGTGTTCTGGGTGGTTGCCTGGGAATTGCTGCATAGCAGTTGCCAGGGTGTTCTGGGTGGTTGTTGGGGTGTTCTCATGTAGTTGCTCGGGTGTTCTGGGTGGTTGCCTGGGGATTGCAGCAAAGCAGTTACCAGGGTGTTGCCATGAGACCAGAGCGGTTGTCGTGGTGTTCTGGGTGATTGCAAGGATATTACTACATGGTTGCTAGGGTGTTGCTGTACAGTTGCTAGGGTGTTCTGGGTGGTTGCCTGAGTACTGCTTTGGATCTGCAATGGGTTTCCTATGTGGTTGTTTACTGGCTCAAATTTCCACCCCAATTTTTTAAAATAATATTCTGCTCTCTATATGTGACCCTGGACCACAAAACCAGTCATAAGGGTCAATTTTTCAAAATTGAGATGTATACATCATCTGAAAGTTGAATAAATAAGCTTTCCATTGATGTATGGTTTGTTAGGACAGGACAATATTTGGCCGATATACAATTATCTGAAAATCTGGAATCTGAGGTTGCAAAAAACAAATAAAAATTTTGAGAAAATCGCTAAGGATGCGCTAAGCTAAAGTCTAAATGAAGTCCTTAGCAATGCATATTACTAGTCAAAAAATAAGTTTTAATATACAGTGGGGAAAAAAAGTATTTAGTCAGCCACCAATTGTGCAAGTTCTCCCACTTAAAAAGATGAGAGAGGCCTGTAATTTTCATCATAGGTATACCTCAACTATGAGAGACAAAATGAGAAAAAAAAAAATCCAGAAAATCACATTGTAGGATTTTTAAAGAATTTATTTGCAAATTATGAAAGCGCTAATTTTGACCCATACAATGGATTTTTGGCTATTGCCACAATATACCCATGGTACTTAAGACTGGTTTTGTGGTCCAGAGTCAGATATGGCTCAAGTCCCTCCTTTTATGTGACTATGGAATGTTTCGCATGTTTTATCACCATCTGATTGCATACTTAGGGTTATAAGTAATAGTAGCCATAACAAGAACTACTAATGACACAATTTATCACGAACAGCAGGACATGTAATTTGTCCTTCATTATCCATAATCCCTATTTCAACAGTTTCTGTAACCTCTGATGAATGTCCTGACCATGTTGTTCCCACCATTAGATGTTTCTACATGGGAAAGCTCATTGTAGGTTGAATCCCCTAAAAAGGAAGCAGCTTTTGCCACACCTACCTCCAGTTGTCTTATTGTCATGCACATCACAGTGACATGGGCCGTCCAATCAGAGAGCAGTGCCTAACAAAGTTTTGGATTAAAGAGAGTATTTATGGAGAAATTAGGCCTTCCATGGTGAAATGGGAAGGGAAACTTGAGACACTCTGAAGAAGTGCATAGTTCACCAAAGTAAGTACAAGGACAGAGAAAGAGAGAGAGAGAGCAAAAGAGTGATAGTGATAGAGAGGAATGTGTTTGGCTGTAATAATATGACGGCAGTGAAAAGAACAACTAATTGGAGAGACAGACGTGTGAGCTGCGGGCAGAGGGAACCTTCCAAATGAGCTCACTACCCTGGGGAAATGGATGGATGCATCAGGCTAACAGACTAGAACAAAAGACGACAGAACAGCGAGAAGAGTTGCAGGCACCTTATTAGACTTCAGAAAATAATTTGACTGTGCACAGAGCGTACAGCATATCTCATCTAATAGTTATCTATGGAAACACAGCTGCAACTCTTTCCAGGCATTGCTAATAAGTCTTGGATGTGTTGTTTGTAGTACACACACATGCAGGGTGGCAAATCTACATGTGGGAATGTTTGTTACTAAAGCCTGGAATACACTGCATGACTTTTGGCCAGATTTTTGCTCTGCTTTACAGTCTGAAACACTCAACACTGCAGATTTTGGGTTGCCAGACTTCACGAAAATCATGTAGTATATAATGAGCATTTTTTAAGATTCATACTGTGATTTCATCCAGTTCAGGAGATCAAACATGTTTGATATTTTGAGCTGATTTATTGTTTTTATTTGCCATGTGTCTCCTAGCAACAAGGCACAGATTTCTGTTTTCAGAACAGGGTTTGTTGTGTTCAGAACGACTTTAAATTATGAAAGTGTGTGATCTTCAGTCACTTATTGTAAGATGACCAGTTTTTCCTCTGTAACGATTTACAAAGCAAGTGTACGATGCCCAGTGTTTTAAAATCTTTTCAGATTTTAATAGAATAGTGTATTCCAGCTTGTAGTTTTAATAGTGTTAAAAATTTGACCATAGATATGAATGCATAACATTAAAAAAAATGCCTTCCACACAAGACCTGATGTCAATTTTATTACATACCTACCTAAAACGTGTCAGGATATACAGGTAAAACACACATATACCACAAACATTTTTACACAGATGTTATAATAAAAATATATAATTTTGTGAATTATATGATGCATTTTTGCTATACACATTAACTAAAGAGAATAGTTGTGCCAATCAGTATGTTTACATGGACAACAATAATCCGTTTTTTAAAACGATTAAGACAATACTCTGATTAAGAATCTACCATGTAAACAGAGATTTTTGATTACCTTAATCCAGCTAAAGTCATACTCGAAGTAAACACTAATCGAATTAAGACATGTGGAGTATTCCTATTTTAGTTGCATTATCGAAGTGCAGTATAGACATGTACACACCTTAATCACATGATTACCGTTGTGTAGGACTTTTCGCCGCATTTTGCGACAGGATACACACATGGCAGTGGTCAACCGTTTGATGGCAAATAAAAGAGCATGGCGTCAACAACGCTGTCCTCTGTTTGCACGTATAGCATGACAAATAATTAACTGCTCTTGAAGCTTTTGTAAAATTAAAAATGAAACAACCTATACTATATGGCATCATGAAGATGAACTATAAGTTTATACATGAAATTCTGTCGGAACGTCGGATAGCATTGCATGGAGACATAATGATGTGTGCCATTAATCTATCTATGCACTATAACATGTAAAACTGGAACATGAAAGGATTCTAAAAGCAACACATGTAAACACCATAATCATAACATTGTCTTATTTAGAATAAGGTAAATAATTCGATTACTGATGTCCATGTAAACGTAGTCATTGTGCCTACATGAATCAAATTAATCGCATATCAATTTTGGCTGAGAAATTACCCAATAAAAAGCAATTTAAAGTCACTATTGTGTTAAATGAGAAAAGCATTGACATCACAAAATGCAGCTTTAGAAATAAATATTTTGATCCAACATTTCATAAATAATGATAAAAATGGGTATTAAAGTTTTTTATTAATGCTTTTAATTAATATTGAAATATGAAAAAAAAGCACACCAAAAGCAAATTAAAATTATTTGCGTGAGTAGATTACATACGAAGTCAATGCAAAGACGTGAATTCACATGGGGTGATGCGTTTGCCACAAAAGCGCGGCATTCGCCTCAGTCGTGTCCTTCGTGCAAGTTGAAAAATTTCAACTCAAGAGGAAAATTCACGACACGTTGTCACGCAAGCCAATCAGCGAAGAGCGTACTGACAAGTCCGGTTGTATCAAAAAAATTTATCAATAACGTGATGTGAATAAAAACATTGTGTAATGCTCTCCTTCATTTTCTGATACAACGTGTCAAACCGGACGTGTCAATAAGTTCATTAAGCTGGTTCATCCAAAGAACCTATTATGCAGCATGAAACTACTTGGTGAATCGTCAGAGAACCATATTAAGAACTCAAGAGCCCTAAACACCTAAAAGAAGATTATTTTTCAAATCTAAGGTGCTAGAAAGAACCCATATTTCTAAGAGTTCAAGGGAAGCAGAAAATCTCACAGCCAACAGCGAAGAAATGTATCTGGAAAGGACCACCATTATTACAAGAGATCAAATCAGAACCCGTTCCTCTAGAACAGTGATGGGCAAACTTGGCCCTTCCAGGCCACTTTCCTGCAGAGATTTGATCCAACCCTGATCAAACTCACCTGCCTGTAGCCTTCTAGTAGTCTTGAAGACAATGATTAGCTGGTTCAGTTGTGTTTGATTTGGGTTGGAGCTAAACTCTGAAGGAAAGTGGCCTGGAAGGGCCAAGTTTGCCCACCCCTGCTCTAGAAGGTCATTAGTAGGTGTGTTGTATAAAACACTCAATAGCTTGTAGTTCAACTTCAGAGGATGGGTGGGCAGGAGGCTCATTTAGGGCTTGCGTCTTTACCAGCCCTGATCTGATCTGGAATTAACAGACTCCTGTGTGGTGACAGACTCGCACGAGGAGACCTGCTGCTAAGGGTAATTACCACTCTTCCCCACTGTCAGTGAAAGGTTACTCATCCTGCACACATCCATTGGGGTTTTTTCTGGGCGAGTACCGGGTGACATTTACTGTCAGAGCACAAACAAGCAGAGCCAGCAACTTCAATCATCTCTGACTAATAACCACCATTTCAGTTATCTCAGTTTCGGGGGGCCAGTTTCCCTTTCTACCCCAAAACCTCTGGAGAACCTAAATATAAAGCTTTCTTCCCATGAGACTGATGTTGTGATTAGTTGTGATCTTCTGTGAGTGGATATTGTGCCACAAATAAAAACACAAAATGGTAAATTCATTAAACTATAGCACAACTTTGACATGCAAAACATTTAATTTAAACAAATATACTCATTCACACCATAGTCCATCTTAGACAGGTTCAACACATGCAATTATTATTTCATCACAAAACGTAAATATATAATCACCCAGCTCTTTGGATATACAAGTAGGTAAAACTTTATCCGCATATACTCACATAGGCCCAGTTTTACTAAACAGGGGAAATTAGCGCGACAGCGCAATTCCAAAAACAGCGGCAATGGGTGTGTAAATTTCTGCTGGTGATGTACTAACAACGTGCAAATGAAAGAACACAGACACAACATCTCATTTACATATCGACCAACGCAATATACCAAGCGCAATGCAAATTAGAGTAGTCGCAAATAAAGAAATAAAGAAGCTACAGTGCGTTCAAAAGAAATGGAGGCCAAAAAATGAAGGGATGCATGAAGTTTTGATAGACCTGGTATTGCTTGTCTCCTAGTTGAGGGTTCCAACTCGTCTTTTATTTCCTGAAGCAAATTAAAAATAACATGGCTTGGCAAAAGATATGTTCGGATAATGTGTTCTTCTGGCATTCCAAATAAATTAATACGTGGAAAAAAAAAATCATCTCCCTTCTACCACACACTCTCTGTTTTCTGCGGTGCCTCCTCCTAGCAACAAAAATTGCAGCCCTTTCAAGCGCAAAATAGTTTAAGACATGCTTTTTGGGGCGTTAAATAATGGCGCAAATACCAGTAATTTGTTGCGTGATTCATTTTAATACTCTCCTCCTATAAATTTTGCGTCTGAAAGGGAAACTCCTACAAATGCATATTCAATAATGTGTCACAAAAATAACTGTGTTCATGCCTTTTCAGCGCTAATTCTTCACTGCGCATCTTTAGTAAATATTTACATCATGGATTTCTCTGTATGTGTATTGTGAAAAGTGCTATACAAATAAATGGGACTTGACTTGGCTGATACAGGTTGCAACAATCATTTTTATTTCAACGCAAATGAGGCATAATATAAAATGCACCAGATTCCCAAGCATGTCTTGTGCGATATTTCAGTTTATTTAGTAAACAGATTTTTATTTACTGGTGCATTCAGTAATAGGGTGACCATACATCCTTTTTTACCTGGACATGTCCTGGCCGGGATTTCTAAATTGCCTGAAATTTCAAGGGTTTGGCTTTGTTTTACTGTTGTTTTCATAGTGGTTTAAGGTAATAACTAAAAAGTTGTTTGAACAATAACACGCAGACATTGTACATAATCAACCAATAGTGGTGTGTGAGAAGGTGGGATCTACAGAGAATGGTCAATAGCAAATACACACACACATTATATATATATATATATATATATATATATATAATGTATGAGGATTGTAGAGAATGTGTCAATAGCAAAACAAAGCCAAAATCTTGACATTTTAGGCAATTTAGAAATCCTGGCCAGGACATGTCAGGTCAAAGGAGGATATACGGTCAGCTTATTCAGTAAGTTTTTGCTTGCAGCTGCATCTCATCCGTTCCAATATTACCAGTGGTTCTGGACTCTATACTGACACCTATTGGCCCGGATGTATGAAGCTTGTTCTGTAACCATTGCAGTTTCACAACTGTTTGCTTTGTTCTTTTTTTGACAATGTCTCATCGGACATACGTGCATAATAGACAATTTTGGATTCAACCACATTTTTTCCAGGGCTCATGCTGGTACGCGGCTCTGACTGTTTGTGCTTGGCACTTGAAGTTGCAGCTTATATTGTCAGTCTGTGGTGTGAAAGCTGTGGGTCATTACAGTTTGTTTCATCACTCCAGCAGGGATGCTTGTTTGGACATATATTTTCCCACTCATTCTTATTAAGTTTGGACCGGTGGATCGCACACATGCTGATGCATGTTATCAGTCTCACTACCTTTGGCGTTTAAAGAATCAATTCAAGTGTCTGGAGTTTGCTGCAACTTTTAAAACCTAACACTCAAAACCAGCTTGTATGCGGAGCAATTGCCCTGTGCAAATTGCAATCAACACTAATGTTGTAAGTCTGTGCCTTTATCTGATTTACATAATTACTTTAGTGAATTGGATGCTAAAACAATATAGAAAATGCATGCAAGTAAACAATGCTATCAGCAGGCACAATTCATTCTAAACCTTGGGGTAATTCTTCATGAGAAACATCCCAAAGGTGAACTGAGAGTTAGTGTGCAGCCGTAATCTATTAAGACAAGGTGAAATGTACTGCGTCTGGAGAAGCCAGAGAAACCATTCTCATTCTTGTTTAAGCTTCAAAGTCACTGGGGTCTTATGTGTGCACTGGATTGACATTCATTCAACATGGGAACCATGTGGTTTCAAAAAACTCATCAGGAATGAATTTCAGAACATAAATCTCATTCCAGTGGTTTGGTCTCCAGAGATGGGTCTCAAAAATCTGTTTACAATCAGTGCAAGACTTTACTGCATTTAATTCTGTAATAAGTACTCTTTTTAAAATTATACTAAAGTTTACTTCTTTTATTTGCAAGTATATACGTACAAGCAGGGATGGGCAGTATTTGAGATACATGCATTTAAAATACGTATTTGAAATACAAAATACTATTGTGTATTTTGTATTTTAAAGCCTTCGGCAAAAATCTAATGTAATTTGTATTTAAATACATTTAAGATTAGTATTTTTGTATTTTCAAAATACATAAAATACTGTGTGCCAGTCAACCTCTTTTTCAGTGTGCTGATTTAGTTCAGACACACCCCCCTCCCCCTCCCCCAACCCCAACATTCATCACGTGAGCTGCAGCTGTACAACTCCATTCAGCTTTGGGTGAGCGACTTTTCTGGATTAAGATAAGGTGAGGATGTCATGGTCAATTGTACATGTTGATTAAAGTTAAAATAGTGCAACATTCAGATTTGCCGTCAGTTAACATGAAAGAATAAAAGAGCACTGACAAGGGGAAAAATAGCGTTAGCCAATCAGTTTTAATAGTTAATCGGTTGTTGTTGTTTATCAACTAGCTTGCCAAATGTGTTTAAAGCATTACTGCATGTTAGGGCTGGGTGATATGACAATACATATCGTGGAGATGATATAAAGTGTGAATCGACGGACATTTTTCTAAATCGTTTACATACAGGTGCATCTCAATCAGTAGAGTAGAAATTGACTTTTCTACTAATTAATTCATAGGAAACCTTTCTTTGAATGAACAGTGTATCCTTCAGGTCATGGTGTATGTTGTCTTTGATATATTCATTCAAAAGGAAGCATGGATGAATGAGTAAAAGAATGTGATGTGCTCGGTGCAATTGCACTTATTATAAGTGTATATGTGTATGTCCTTTATACTTCTATGGCTCTCAATAGATTCAGTTGGAATTGGGTTAATACTCATTGACATTTTCAGTTATTTCTGATTACGTTTCTGGCTACATTTAAAATCAAAACATATTGATCATTTAATAATAGTTGTAATGCTAAAATGTTTGTTTTCAACTTCCAAATACATGTCCAGTGGTTGATAAATAAATATTTGATTTCTGAATATTGTACCCTAATTGAAGTAGCTGTTTAAATAGGATCATGATTTTGCATACCATTGCATGAATGACTGCCTGACACATAATATATTATTATATTTATGACTAACGATCAAATGATTAAGTAGTTAGAAACTAGTTGCTATGAATACAGGTGCCATCAGTTGTCTTCTTATGAATGACTTTGTTTGTCATTAAATCAGTGTTGCTGAGGCAAAGTAGGCCCTTTGTTACCAAACACCATGTAACTAAATTAGGATACAATTATGAGTCATTCGCAAACTGTAAAACATTAAACTGTTGGTTACTTTAAAACTAACCTTCATCTGGGAAATCACAGTGATATGCAACCAGTTAACAGATCAAATATTCACATATGTCAGATTTATTGCATGACTCGGGAAGAGAAAAGCTGTTGCTATCAAACATTGTTCCCAAACATCAGCGTATTGGTGAAGAGATAGATCAAATAGGCCAATTGATGGAAGGTTTGTGAAGAAATTTGATGCTCCCTTGTAAAAGTATTTTTTAGTATTTTTAAAATACAAAAATACAGTAGTTTATTTTGATACTTGGTGTGGCTGTTGTATTTTGTAGTTTATTTTGATACACTTAAAATTAAGATATTTGGTATTTTATTTTAAAATACATTTTGATGTATCTTTGCCCAACCCTGCGTACAAGTACAAGACAGTTTGATGAACTCTTACCAGAGAATCTTCCACACTGAAGTTAAACATGTCCATGGCATCTGTCTTCAGTTTGGACACAAAGTCCTTGTACTCGGGGTTCTGAGGCTCTCTGTAGGTCAGGATCTTCACGCTCTGTGAGGATTCAACACAAAGGCAAATTTAGAGTTGTATAATGTACAAGACAAAAAGTGCTCATTCATTCACACTGGTTAGGATACACACCTATGAATCGCAGCCAAACAGAACATTTCAGTTAATTCAATCAACAAATCAGCTCAAGGACAGATACATGAAGCGGTGGAGTTTGCATACTCTTTATTGACTTTATTTATATAATTTGCTGTTCTTTTGTGCTGTTCAAACCTGTAAAGCCTGACATATGGAATAGTAGTCAGAAAATATTAATTTTTTAATGGAACCATTTATTAAAAAAGTGTGTTTTTTCTTGAGTATCATGTTTGATACATCAGGCTTTTATGGCTCATATAGTATGATGTATTGAGAATATGGAGCTCATACTCAAGGAGAAAAAATTATACCTACATTCTATTCAGAGATCAAAACTGAGCAAAAATATGCAATTTAGTGGTATTTGTATGGCCAAAATCATTATATAAATCAGTAAAGATTTCACAGAAAAAAGACACATGAACCACAAACGGAAGGTGGACATTTTTAGATTATACTAAAAGGTATCAGGCAACAGAATGCATAGAGTAGATTCTGTAGGAAACATTTCAGCAAAGTTTGGTCATGCTGATGACCTAAGAGACTGCAGAAATGTGTGTATCACATATGATACAGTAGACTTTCTAGGGTTAAAGATAGATGGTACCAGCAAGAGGAAACCTTCACCATGAGAGACAACAGTATGTGTATGCAGATGTGTGTGTGTGTGTGTGTCTCAGTGTCTAACAAAACCAATTCTGTCCAGGGTAGAGGACAACAAACAGGACAGCAAACACCACTAATGAATATTCAATTATTTCAAATTGTTATTGTATATTAAAAAGCACTTTCCCAAGTAGTGCTTTTTCTTTCGGCTTGTTTGGATGTCTGCTTTTAAATTAAAAAAGGTTGCAGAAACAAACAACAGCTCCCGCCACAAAGCCTGTAGCATTTGTTTTCGCTCTTTCATGGTCACCTCCTCTGAGAAAATGTTTTTATGTCATCCATTGATGTCCAATTTCACAATAATTCCAACTGTTTTGTGTCAATTTCTTTTGCATCTGTGCCATAAACTGCCAAATTATGACAATCTGAGTGAAAAGGCTATTGTCTAAAAATTGGGAAGCATGCATTCTTACATCTTTAAACTCAGAAAAAGCCACCATGGTGTTTCACTTTGTATCTGTCCTCTGAAGTCCTCTGAAGATTGTGTATAACAGATTATGATTCATGTGAAGTGGACAGGGATATGGGAGCTGAAGCTGATGATAACAGAGTGTGTCTGAAAGATTTTCAATAGCACAGAAGGACAAAATAGGCAAGCAATACAAAACGTTACAGTGATGTAAATATGATTTTCAGCAAGAGCTTTTAAAAAGATTTTCCTGCCTGAAACAATTTTCTCTCAGAAATTGCTAGTAAAACTAGCAATGTGAAATTATGAAGAAGTATTTTCTTCTTTTCTTTTTCTTGTTTTATTTACAACTTACAACAAACGTGAATCTTTGTATGTTACTCACATATTATTGGCAGTTATTGTCCCTTGTTATATATCAGTGTTACAATAATAAGACCAAAATGTGACTAAAAGCCTTCTGTTGTTATTTTGGTGGTCTAAATAACTAATTCCCATTCAGTGGTATGCGTAACTCATTGCGTACTTAAGTAAGTTCCAGTGGAGCTCAGAAAGATGACATTTTTACTCTATTAAATAGATAGATATCTGTCTGATGGTTATGGTTTCATGTTAGCGACAGGTTGCTATTGCCCAGATGTTAATGTTTGTGATTAAAGATTACAAGACCATATGAATAATAATAAAAAAATGGTTGTGATGTGCATGGATAAATCATCTATAATAAAGATTGCAATATTCCATAAAAAATTTGAATTGTGACTTTGGATTGCATGGTGACTTTAAAGCTATTGTCAGTCTTAACAGAAACAAAATTAACAAAATGAAGCTTTCTCATGACTTTGGCCAACTGCTTGATGAGCAGGTTTGCTTTGCACTGCAGTCTTCAGCTTTTATTACATAAATGTCCAAACACAGGAGAGTCAACTCTGATGCAAACAGTTGATGAAATCATTTGCTGTACCAACTGTTAGCTGTATCATGAGCTTAATGGAATGATTCCTGTCTGTGGGTAAGTAAATGTCAGCTCACCACAGCTGTTAGTTAATGCCAATGAATGTTAATTGACCCTCTGTGAGTCTGTGTGAGAACTCATTATAATGCAGTTCCTTAGAGTGAAAAAAACCTAGTCCTGTCAGTCACAACACATCTCTATTCAGATTAAAGGCACCAGTTTTTAAGGATTTTCCGCCCATGTTATCCTCCACAAGGTGAAACTCTTTAGTTTGGTTGCACATAAAAGTAATAACACATCTCTTTATCAAGCTGTATGATATGAAGCAAGGATAAGCAAGCTGAAAATCAAAAATAATTTTATGTATGCATTCCTGAAACTCCTGTGACTAAATTGACAGTGAGATTCTATTAAACCTTCAATTGTATAGGTAACGACTTTTATGTAATCATCTTTCCATTTTAAAATGAGCTTTTTAAAGCTGCACACACACATTTCAATCAGTTACCTGCAGTGACATTGACTGCTCCAAAAATATGTTCAAAAGGATTCAGATAGCTAACAGAAATATGTGCGATATGGTCTTGCTCCAGCCTAAATAAACATTTAGAAAGTTCATTTTCAGGCACAGTAGGGGGTGACGTTTGGCAGTGAGCCACATGAAGACATGCAGCCATGCGACAACCTTCACTAGCACCTCCAGAGCTGTCATATTTCCACATATTTCAAATATCCAGTCATATTTCTCTGTGACTTTGAGCCAAACGCAGCACTGTCTGATTCTATCTGAAAAGGGGAAACAGCTGCAGCTGCCTGCTAATCACATCAACAAAGATCTGCACAAATATGTTTTCACAGTGAATATGCCTATGCATTTCCCTCAGAAAACTGTGGAGAATGTCAGGAGTGTTATGGCTCGCCACTGAATCTACCTACCTACCTACCTGGTTATTTATACTTTTCCCAGATTGCAAAAATTAAGCAAAACACCGGGCAGAAAAAGTATTCTTTTAACAGAGAAGCTCTGATTTGGGGATTTTAACTTTTGATATCTGGTAACCACATACATGAATGTTCGCATAGCAGAATGTCCACACTATTTTGTCTTCTTTTTTGAAGAAAGTTTTTATTTTTAAAATACATTTTAGTCTTGTCTTTTATCATCAACGATATTGCATGTTGATACAGTATAGTAACAGTTATCGTTTATTGAACTTGTTGTCATCTCGTCATCGTCTCAATTTAATCATGGGAAAAAAACTTGTCAACGAACATTTTTCGTCATAGTTTTCGTTAACAAAATTAACACTACCACACACTGTCGTCACGCATACAGTATGTAATTATATTATTACTGCACCCAATAATGATGTGAAACGCTGATGTTTCACATGTTTAAAGCATATAAAGTGAATAAACTAGTCTTAATCAACTCACCTTTTTACAAAAACCATGAGAAACTCATGACTCACGACTAAGCAGAGAATCACTATCAGACTTCTACTGTTGACATAAAACTGCCAACGGATCACTGCTATATTTCCAATACCTTTTTTTGTTATACACTTTATGCTTTTCAGCAAAAGACATCAAAGACATATAGTCCTCAACATGTTGGACAGTTTCAGATGGTTCAGTCCGATTTGGTGAAGTGGTTCACCAAAGCAGTTAAGATGAACGATTCATTTGTGAACCAGACCTCACTAATGAACATTAAATCAGTGAAAAAATATATTGAATTTTCATTTTTTTAAAGTTAAATCCATAAAACCTAAAATGTTGCTGCTGTATCTTTTACAGCAAAATCATTTTCTAAACAAAAATTTCTTTTTTTTTTTTAGTGCATGTACATCAAACTCACTTTAAATGCCTCCTTGGCCACATTGTCATCAGCATCTCCACGTGCCCATGGTTTGGCAGGGTGGCTCTGCAGGCTGTATCCAAACAGATCGATGAAGAACAAGACACATTATTCTTTTAAAGCTGACGTGTTTCTGCCGCATTGGCGTCACTAAACAGACGTGCAATAATTGTTTTCAGGTTTCTCAAACACTCCCATCTGCTATTGGTCGCACAAACAAATTCCTGCCCCAAACTCACACCACTGGTTGAGACAATTTTGTTTGCGATACGCGGACAAACAAAAGCAGAGTTTTAGTAGTGCCACAGAGACTTAAGGCCGTTCACACCAAGGATGATAATTATAACGATAACTATACATGATTATCATTCAGATTCTATAAGAATAGAGTTGTCCACATGACAACCATAATGATAACAACACAGCGGAATGACATCATTGGAATTCACGTTCGTTATAGCTGTCTTTATAGTTGTCTCTACATCTTATTCTGAGATAAAAGTATTTTAACATTCAAGATAACATTTAATTTTCACTGCTTTTAATGAACCCTTCCAGAGAAGGATTTGAGGTTATTGCAGTGCAGAAGGCATTGGATGAGAGGTGACATTTGAGTCTGTAACAGTCACTGAAGCGGAGCATATCTCAGACATATGAAGCAGTGCAGTCACGGAATCATGTGCTTCATGCTCCTAAATGCCAAAGAGGGGTCAGATCGTCCCGGCAATTACACACAGACCCGCTCCAAATGATGAGGTGTTAATAACAACAGTACTTTTAAAAAAAACATATAGAAGGCACACATGTTCAGAATAGAATATTACTGCGCTGGATAATATGCATCCCAAGTCTGTCTGTCTGTCTATCTGTCTATACAAACAGATAGAAAGACTGTCTGATAGACAGAAAGACAGGACAGAATGATAGATAGAATGATCAAAAGACAAATGATAGAGCAATCGATAGATAGATAGATAGACATAGACATACATAGCAATAGACAGAACAAAAGACATACAGAATTATAGAATTAGATAGAATTACAGACAGACCCAGAAGACATACAGAGCAATAAATGAATGACAGACAGAATGATTGATAGAATGACAATCAGACAGACAGAGACAGAGAGAATGACAAACATCAGAGTGATAGATAGAATGACAGACAGACTGAATGACAGATAGAATGAGACATACACACAGACATTCATAGCGATAAACAGAATGATAGAACAACAGACAGATAGAACTACAGACAGGTAGATAGATAGATAGATAGATAGATAGATAGATAGATAGATAGATAGATAGATAGATAGATAGATAGATAGATAACAGAACGAGAGAACAACAGACAGAGAATGACAGACAGACACAAACAGACATACACAGCATAACAAAACGACAAGCAGAACGAAAGGTAGAATGACAGACAGACATACATAGTAGGGATGCACAATATTACTGGAACGTTATCAGAATCTAATCTAATCTAAATCTAATATCGTGCATCCCTAATACATAGCGATAGATAGAACAACAGACAGACAGACATACATACAGAGCAATAGATAAATGACAGACAGAATGATTGATAAAATGACAATTAGACAGACAGACAGAATGATAGATGGAATGCCACAGACACACAGAATGACAGAACGACAGACACAGAGAGAAAGAATGACAGACATCAGAGCGATATACGCCAGACAGACAGACAGAATGATTGATAGGACAACAGTCAGACAGACTGAATGATAGATAGAATGAGACATACATAGTGATAAATAGAATGATAGAACGACAGACAGACAGAACTACAGACATACAGAGTGACAGACAGATAGAACGACAGACATACAGAAAGATAGATAGAATGAAGGCACACAGATAGATAGAACGACGAACAGACAGACAGATAGATAGATAGAACGACAGACAGTCAGACAGACAGATAAAATTACAACCAGACAGAATGGTAGATAGTCTGTTCTATCTATCTAGACTTCCTATCACCTGTTGAAGTCTTTGAAATCCTCTGCTATCATGCAGTAATTTTATAAATAATTGATCATGGAGCAACTCCCCGTGACAGAAGATAAAGTGCCGTGTCTGTTGCTATGGCGCTCGGAAAAATACTGTGATACTCGAGTGAACCAGACTGATTTATGTCCAAACTCACAGATGTCATAAAACCTAATCACATGCCACAACAATAACAGAAAGCACTTGTGTCTATCAGGTGTGCAGCATCAGTGTTGCAGTAAGAGATTCACAGCAGGTGGGGCTTAAATAACAGTGACAGATGTGAGAGCTCTCGTTATTTCGGATGAAAAGGTTACCAAACAGGACCACACACAGCTCTTCATTTATGATGCACTGGGAAGCACCCATAAGTCATTATCCTCTATAATGGGCCCAATAACAGTCTGGTCTTCTCCACACATATGGAACTGAAGGAAGAATGGAACAGAAGAACCTACATGAGAGCTCTACATCCCCTCTCATGCACTATGATTATAGCTGAAGAGTGGAGTCTTTTCTATAAATCTATGAGGTAGTTTGCGTTGATGATTTTAACATTGGTCATCTTGTTCTAATTCTTGGAAACAGTGACTCTTTTCCAAGGTTTAATACACTCATTTCTTGGAAAATAATTAAATTATGCACTGTGCCACTACATGTCTCCTTCACCTTTACGTGTATCTTTCTTTCCTTTTATATTGAACAGACCTGTTTCTTTCCCAACAACATGACTCACTCACCACATGATTTTTATTTATTTTTTCCCAGAACATGCAGTAGAGATTGGTCTGTTTTTGGCGCAGGTCATGGATTGAAATATTTATGGTATAGCTCACCCACAAATTTAAATTTGTCGAATTTACTCCAAGATGAGTTGGTTTCTTCATCAGAAAAGATTTGGAGAAATTTAGCATTACATCACTTGCTCACCAGTATATTCTCTGCAGTGAATGGGTGCCGTGAGAATGAGAGTCCAAACACCACAATAATCCACACAACTCCAGTCCATCAATTAACATCTTGAATTGAATTGAAAAGCAAATCCATAATTAAGATGCCTTTAACTTCAAACCAGTCCACTATCCATAATATTGCTTTTTCAAGTGAAAAAATCTTGTCTGAATCAGGAGAGAAATATGCACAGACCAAGCACCGTTTACGAGTGAAAACAGTCCAATTAATAAATATATTGGCGGATTTTGATGCGAGAGAACAAGAGAAGATGGACTTTTTCACTGGAGGAAGCGTTATTATGACCTCATATTTTAGTCAGATGCAAAGGTTTAAAGTTAAAACATCTTAATGACAGATTAATTTCTTACAAACACAGCTTTTCACTTCACATGATGTTAATTGATGGACTGGAGTGGTGTGGATTACTTGTGAGTTATTGTAATGTATTTATCAGCTGTTTGGACTCTGACGGCACCCATTCACTGCAGAGAATCCATTGGTGAGCAAGTGATGTAATGCTGAATTTCTCCAAATCTATTCCAATGAAGAAACAAACTCATCTACATCTTGAATGGCCTGAGGGTGAGTAGATTTTCATTTAAAACTATTCCTTTAAAACTATTTGCATCATTTGTCAACAAGACATAAAAACGTCACATATTATCAAAATAGTCTTCCTTTCATTCCTTTTGTTCATGTTGACAATGGTCTGATGTACTTGCAACTGTACTGTATGCATTAGACGACAAGGCTGCTTGCTAGGGTTTGGAACTGAGCATTTTTTTTGTGTTTGGATTGTCAGGGAATGGCTTGTTAGTGGTAAACATTATCTTTAGTTCTAACACTTTGTGTCATCTTGTGATTATGTGATCATAATCACCGGGTGACAAATTAATTAAGAGAAATCTCCACTCCTCATTCCACTAATCAACAGGCAATCAGAATCACAGCTCAGTCAAATGCATTCAGGGCTGGAAGCTATTCTGATGTAATTTCCCTAATGGCGATGCCCTGGTGAAAATCCAGTTTAATTGTTGATTCAGGCTCAGTCAGTATTTAAAATGAAATGGATCACTACCTATTGCATTCTACAGTGTATTTTCTAATAAGAGTACCTAATGATAAATATTTCAAAAAGGCACATACAGTATTAATTTTAAACCAATTGGACTGCAAAATCATTTTTGGTTTTTTTTTCAAACCAAAATTTACAAATCTGACTTGCCCATATTTGCTGAAGTAATGTGGCAAACGTACAGCAGTAGGTCTTCTGGGTATTTCATGCATACTTTGCTGTTCAAAAGTCAATATGATTGTTTTTTTAAAGAAATTAATACTTTTATTCAGCAAGAATGCATTCATTTGATCTAATGCTGTTCTTTTGAACTTTCTATTCATCAAAGAATCCTGTAAAAAAGAATTGTGCCATGCTTTCCAATACAATATGATGCAGCACAACTGTTTTCAACATTGATAATAATAAGAGATGTTTTTTGAGCAGCAAAATCAGCATATTAGAATGATTTCTGAAGAATCATGTGACACTGAAGACTAGAGGAATGATGCTGAAAATTCAGCGTGGCATCACAGGAATAAATTGCTATTTAAAATATAGGCCTATTAAAATAGAAAACAGTTAATTCACAATATTACTGTTTTTACTGTATTTTTGATCCAATTAATGCAGCCTTGGTGAGCAAAAGAAACTTATAGACATTAAAAAAATTCTACCGACTCCAATTTTTTGAACGGCAGTGTAAATAAATATGCTAGTAGTATGCTATTCCGATAAAAAGCAATTTAGCCAGTGCTGGCAATCATGTAATCTCCCTTTCCATAAAATGATCTAATAGGATCTCTTTGTACCCTTAAACGATTTTGGCACAGCAGACCTCCCGTATCTGCTGAGAACTATTTGATATAGTTCTGTTTTTCCTTCATAGTCATATTTAATGCAAGAAGACAGGGCTGGGAACAGTTTACGACATGACTGACAGAAAAATTACCTCTCATTGTTTTGCATTGAGTTCTTCTTTTTTTCATTCCACGCTGTCGCTGCTCTCTCGTCAGATTGATTCACTTCACATAAACAGCTTTTTTTTGCATGTTTATTCTCCTGAAGTCAGATAAAATCAAACTGAATATACCTCAGACGATCAGGCAAAGGTAAAATGATTGAATCGGGTCTGTAAATCTGACAGATCTGCCATGTATATGGCCCCTGTGAGAAACTGCATCAAAAAACCTTACAGAGAACAAAAAACTCATACAAAGATATGAATCCAAACGCAATATTTCACATCAAACGCTCTCCTCCCCCACAATAATTATGTTCCCAGGCCATAAACAAGTCTTTATATGCCAACTCTGCTAATCAAATCTTGTATTTTTAAGTCAGTGTTGACAGATGAATGTTTGGGGGAGTATTGTCATGGTCGTTTTAAAAGGTTCCTTATTATAGAGGGGCTTTACCAGTCTGTGCTCCAACATACCTGCAATGCCCACCCATGAGAATACACAATACACATGCTTTGCCAAGCACTGACTTCCTCTAACATTCATACAATTTCTGTTCCAATCAGGGTTATTATAGTTAACTAAAACTATAAAAAGCATGTTCATTAGTTGAAGTAAAATTAATGTTAACTGAAATAAACTAAAATATTAAACTATTTTATTTTGGACAGTTGCAAGGGCAACATGTTACGTTATTATTTAGTTTCACACTATTTACTAAAATAACTAAATTTAAAACGGAAATGACAATGACAAAACACAAAATCACTAAAATGAACTAAACTGGAAATGTCAAAATTAGGTTTTCATTAAATTATTATTCTATAACATCTTGTCTATCATCTCTATAAAATATCTTGGCAAAATTTGGCACTTGTTTAATAAATCGTCTAATAAATAGGCCTATACGAGAAACGTCTCGGTTACGTATGTAACCCTCGTTCCCTGAAGGAGGGAACGGAGACGTCACGTCGGAGGACCGACGAAATTGGGATCTCGCTTAGAGGGACCAATCTACTTCGAGTGTAAACTAAACGAGCCAATGCACATTGGCATGCGATTATTGCATCCAGCTGCTGCTGATCACAGCGTGAGTATAAGTAGGCAGCAGGTGCAGCGCATATTCAGGTTTTCGCTGAGGAAACAGATGCTCAAAAAGAAGCCTTGGCATCGTTAACCCACACACAAAAACGTATGCATACACCAGAAAAGAAAAATTGCACACTGGTTCTCTTGTGTTTTGTGAACATGCCAAGACGCAATATGCAGAGGCATGAACCAATTCGAAAAGCAAGGCCCAAAGGCAAGATTTTCAATGAAGAATATTTAAAGGACTGACAATTGCGCTCACCATCCATATTCAAGCAGGTCATTCTGGTTGAGTCTGAAAGCTGAAAAATGCTGCCTCTGCAAGCAAGGCACTTCCAAATCCAATGATTGTGTCACAGTGTCTAATGAGATATCTCCTCCATCGGATTGATTGTTGAAGGCAGCATAGATGTATACTATGATATCCCACTATCCTGTATGTTCAACAGTTGAGATAAACATTGAAAATTGTGGTCGGTGTTAAGTTTGTGTGCAAAAGTAAATTTTTGATTTAATTTTTGATTTTTTTTTTTACTTTTTCCACTTTTGATGTAATTTCTAGAGAGAAAAATAGCATTGTAGTAATTAAATATTTGCTTAATTTTTCCCAAAGCTCTCTCTATTTTGTTATCAGTCAGTGAACTACTATGCCACCTCAGAGGTTTGTCTGAAATCAGTTTCAGGATGTACTTTCATGCACACACGCTCCCCGCTAAGTTATTACCCGAAAGCTTTTGGATGCCGCATCTGTAAGACTGCCTTTAAAAAACAAACAAAAAAATGGCACAAATGGCATCAGGATGAGCAGATGATGACAGCTCCCTTTAACCTTTATGCAACATGAATTATCAGATATAAGGGCAGCATGTGTGATGCAAGAACATGTGTCTGAGGAACGCCAATGAGTGCATCAACACCTCTACGTGTGAAGCTCGGATCATCCCGTTGGAAGTCGCCATCCAACCCAAGCCATCAGCAGCAGCTGCGTCTAAATGACTGACATGAGCTCAGCGCTCCAGCTGGCAATGAAAGCCACACAATCTCTATGAATTACAGTGCAGAGGGTGAGATCTGGAAATGTCAGTTCACACTTATCATGCTGCAGCTGGTTTGGGCTGAATGCTTTTCCCCTTAAAGTGGAGAAAAGAGTTATGGCAGCTCTGTGTCACTTTAAATACAGTGCTTCGAATCTGCAATCATGCATGACTTGTTGGAAAAGATTCATTGAGAAGATTCATAGATAAAAGCAACAATGGTTTTATTTGGTGTTGCGATAACGCTGCAGCTGTCCTGTTACCTTCTTGATAGTGAACAGTGTGTATATTGAGGCATGTAGAAGTGTTCCTGTTGTGAGTGGATGGGTGGCACCTGTCTATGAGTATGTACGTGTGTCTGTTTGTTTGGTTCGCGTGTGGGCGTATGGTCGGTGTGCTTCTTTTTCCGACAGCTCTGGTTCATGTTAAATGAAAACATACGATTCAGTCGACAGGTGACAGGTCTCGTCACACCCACTCGCCTTTGAGCATTTGGACAGATGCTCCTTGTCGCTATGGAAACAACCTGGTTCCTGTTCATTGGCGTTCGATCATGGCGGCCAAGGAGATTGTGAAAGTGTTAGTCCAGCTGAAGTGCCGTGTGGAGCACAGCTTATCTCTGAGGTAATTCCTAAACAGAAAGTCCTACTAGTGTTTACTAAAGCAAGCTCACAATTTCTAGTTACATATTTAGTTTTTTCTTTTTCTTTTAAAAATTTTCTTTTTTTCTTTTCTTTTCTTTTCTTTTCTTTATCGTGTTATTTATTTATTTGTCTAAAATGTATTTATATTCTTATGTTTATAAACATATTTGTATGTTTCAAGGGTGATATTAACAACAACAACAATAATAATAATAATACATTGACTGTTTAATAATAATAATAATAATAATAATAATAATAATAATAGGTTTCTAATTCAAATTAATTTCTGCTTTTCACCTGATGACAAAAAAAACATCAGGTGAACTGCGAGAAGATCATGGCAATTATTATTATTATTATTTTTACTATCACTAGTATAATTATTGTCATTTCTTATAATAATGATAATTACATAAATAATGATAGTTATTTTCCAATTTTAATTATTTGACTTATTATTTTTATTATTATTAAAAATTATTATTATTATTATTTCTTTCTTTACTTCATTATAATTATATAATAATTATAATTATTATAGTTTTCTATACAATCAAACTTAATTGTCATGTAATGATGAAACAGAAAACAGATTTGCACAACATTTTTTACTGCTATTTTTATTAATATTATTATTATTAATTATTAACATATTTGTATAAACTTAATTTCCACCTGACAATAAGACAGAAAAAACATAATAATGATAATAATAATAATAATATGTATTATTATTTATTATTGTTACTATTAACTTTTATTTTACTATTAAATATTAACTTTTTACAAACTTCAATCTGTTTGTATCATCACTCTGAAAATGTTTTAAAATAAGTAAAAATATTGCTATTTAAGTAAAAATGGCAGATTATTACTGTGTTGTTATTAAACTGAATACATATGGGTAATAATAATAATAATAATAATAATAATAATTATTATTATTATTATAACAAAGCAAAAAAACTGATTTGCATGACTTTATTAAGAAATTGAAGGTGTTTTTCTTTTTTGGACTTGGTCCAGTAAGAATCCACCTGACAACGGCTCAGAAAGTCCTACGTGGCAACCACTTAGCAATGCACTGACAACCACTTCAAACACCTTAGCAAGTAACTGTTCACCTTTTCTGTTTCACTAAAACCAGCCATATTGCCATGTGGAAACAAGCATTTGTGTCACGCTCCCACTACTATCATGTGTGGCAATGTGAGAAAAACTACATTTGCGAGCAGCATTAGTGCGTAATTACAATGACGGGACTGATCTATTTCCACCATTATAGGTGATAAGACCACAGCTTCCCTCAGGATACTATATGCTGGCATATTTCTCTTTTTCATTCTCTCTCTTTCTACACAAATCGCAGCTTCGATTGAGTAAACAGCGCTCTGGGGGTAAACACTGACACGAATGGCACAAATTCACAATGTAATCCAGCTCTTGGACAAAAGCATGCCGTTTGAATTAGCTCGACGCCTACATAGCAGCCAGAGCACTGACACTCACAATAAGGCTTAGCAGCACCCAAACCTCCAAGCTCCTATACTCCTAGCATATTACTCCTTCAAGACCTCAGAAAGTCACAAAAAAGACAACAACAAGGCTTCATCCCTGTGAAAATTCGGTCTAGTGTCATGAAAACAGTGCTGTGACATTGGCACACATAAACAGGCGTTGTAATGCTGAGAAACTAGGCCTGAGTAACAATATATTATTTTAATAGTGGTAATAAACTGAATATCCCATCCCTTCCCCGCAGGTTCTACCCATCTCCAAGTCTGCTGTGTCTCCTCTCCCACCTCCTCTTCTGAAGATAGCCAGTTCCTTGGCCTCCATTGCTTTCCTTCAGCCCTTCGGCTCCTCCTCTAACTCTAACTATTCTGCGGTGTGGATCTGCTTTAGGTCTTCCGGGCTCCAGCTCCGCCTTGGCAAGAGGGTCCCCTGGCTCCACTTCAGTCCTCTGAACCCTGGATTCCACCTCAACCCTCCAAACTTTTGGCTACCCCTGGGCTCCACGCTTCCTCGGCTCCACTAGAGTCCATCAGTCTTTGGACTGCACCAGAGTCCCTCGTCCCTCCGGCTCGACCTTGGTCAGTCGTTGACCTGCCTCCACCATGGTCCTCTACTCCTGTGGATGTGCCTCGTCCCTCCATCCCACTGGCTCCGCTGGTTTCCTCCTTCCTTATGGCTTTGCCTTGGTCTCTAGTCCCACCGGCTCCGCTCTGGTCTGCCAAGCCCCCATCTCCACCTCGGTCCAGCGAGCCTGCTGGTCTGTTTTGGCCCTCCAGGCCTCTGGTGTCACCCCGGGTCCGTCTCCTCGACTCCGTCTGGGTCTCCACCTCCATCGGCTCTGTCTTCATCTGTCATCCCACTGGTTTCATTAGCAAAGTCTCCACCATTGCTCCTCCCTCCCTTGACTCCACCATGGTCCTTCAACCTGGTTGTATTCTGGGTCCCCACCTGGCTCCTCCAAGGAGACCCAGTAAATTATTTCTAGTAACTTCTAAAGTGTAACTTTTTTTTTATCTATTAAAATGTTTTCTTTAATTTTTTCTTCTTTTTTTGCTTTTTAAAAAAAATCTATTTCAGTATGATATTAATGTATTTACTGAAATGTCTAAAATGTTATTATATTCTTACCTATGAATCACTTTGACTTGCATTGCATTTATGAAAGGTACTATATAATAATAATAATACTGATACTACTACTACTAGTACTGATAATAATAAAAAAGTATTACATTATACAAGTTTTTCAAATAATTATTATTTTAATAATTATTACTTTTAACTTATCAGTTTGCATCATCACTCTAAAACAGTTTTAAAATATATAAGTACAAATATTGCTATTTAACAAAATAATGCAGCTTATTACTGTGTTGTAATAAAACTGAATACATATGGGTATGTATTTAAGTCTATATATGCACGCAGAGAACACACAGCATGATTTGAGTTAAAATCACTATAGAAAAGTCAAACAATCTCCCGTGTAGCCGTAACACCAGTATTAGTTTCAGTGGATGAGGACAAAGCCGCAGGACATTTGCAAGTATCCTTCTCAAATGCACCCCCAGCCCCGTGCCAGCTAAGCCTGCAAATTGATTGATTGCATGCTCAAAAAGAGAAATGGCAGGATGACAAGGTCAATAAAAGTAACAGGAGTCATACAAGCCAAAATAAAACCATAAACCACAGCCAAGAAGAACAAAAGTCACAAGGGATTCTGTTCATGTGGAAATACCAATGGGCTGATTCCATTATTTTAACCAGTGACTGCTTGTCAATCTTTGCTAAATCTTGAGCACAGTGAGTATATATTTTTAGAATTGTGCTAAATAGCCAACATCTGTATTTGCACATGTGAGTGAGGTCGCAGGAATGTCTTTTTCACAGTTAATTAGTCTAAAAAAATAAATACAATTAAAAAAATAAAATACTGATTTAATACTTCAATGTTTGTATTTAATCAGAATATCGTATACTGTATGTCCCCATATCCTGACATATTTTCATGATACTACATGCAACAGTTGAACAATGAGTTGTTGACTCCAGCTGAATGCAGAAAATGTGAGTGTGATTGTGTCCGAATGCATGTTCACATGCATTAGTGTGTGTGTGACTTTGAGATCAAGGAATGGAGAGCCTTATTAAAGGATGCCATCTAACAAGCCTCTCCTCTAATGTCTGAACCCGTTTAATCGCCTGCACAGTAGCTGAAGATTTAGACCCCGTCTGAGCACAGAGCGCCCCAGCTAAAGACCGTTCACACTCACAGTTCTTTCACCCCTCTGCTATAGCTCTAGACAGCAATTACTCACACAGATAGGCAGTCAATATTCAGACACACTGCAGCTATTTCTTCGGTACATGCTGCAAGATAGGAAAAGCATTCACTGAATCTACTGGCACTTGGGGCAAGACATGCAGTCTGGAGTAACGTAAACGCAGCTATGGGGTTGTCTTAGATTGCATCTGAATTTCACATACTATTCATCCTAAATAGTACACAATATGTGTGTGAGTTTAGATCCCACAATTCTGAAATGACATCTTGCAATTAAGACTTTAAAAAAAATTATGAGTTCATAATACACAAATCGGACACTATATCGTAGTGTGAATTTCGCAGTGCAATACACATGTTAAGATATAAAGTCACACTGCATTAAAAATTCTGAATTGTGTGTTATTGTCAGGTTTCTGGACTGTCTGAGTTGTGTTTTTTGCTCCCCACGTGCTTTCCATGACCCAGTTTTCCCTCGTGTGCAATTTAATGTTAATTGTTTCATTAGTTCCAGGTGTTCCTCGTCATCCCATCCTCTAGTCTTGTGTATTTAAAGTGTTTCCTGTTTTGCGTTCTTTGTCTGGTATTGAATGTCTGTGAATGTCATCCTTGTGTTCTGTGTCTCCTGTTGGATAATTAAAATCTCCACATCTCTTCGTTTCCTCGATCCCGTGCTCCAACGGATCGTGATAGTTATAAACCCACAATTTAGAGGAAAAAAGTGATAAGTGTGGCACAAATCAGAGAAAGAAGTTGAAATTGCGAGATATAAACTCACAATTCAGGGGAAAAAAAGGTAAAACAAACTCAAGGTAAGGAAGGAAAAAAGTCAGGATTGTGAGGTAAATCAAAATTGTGATATTTATAATCTTGGAACTGCAACAAATAAAGATATAATTGAGATAATATCACAATTACCATATGGAGCCAGACTGGCCTCATTAATAATTCATGCAAAAGATATGATGCACACATATTTGAAACTTAATTCACATAGCAAAAAGTCTGCAAGATTTTTTCAAGTAACGTTAACAAATTGCAATTTACAGTGTATGATAAAGATTATCATATCTTTTTTTAACAAATGCAAAACACAATTCACAGATATAACTGTGCACAAGACGTTTTGAATGTTTACAATCGAGTTTATTACTGAATCGGCTACATTTGTGCAACATATCTTTTGCATGAATATCAATAAGACCAATCTGGCTCTATATTAGCTTTTTATTTTATTTATTTTGTATTCTGTGGCAGAAACAGGCTTCCATATATTTTCCCGTAAAAACATACTTCCTTTAAACATAGAGGTCATGACACACAACACTGGCTGGAGGTTTTCTTTAAGATGTTGTAAAGTGCATCTCCATTCAGCCTTTTTGTCCTTGGCTGTGACACTTATCTGAAGGCTCAAGTGTATGTTTGTTTGTTGTTTAAATGCACCTTTTGAATGATATAAATATGTGCAACAGATCCTACAGATGCATTGTGTGTGCCGCCTTTAGACTGCTGTACACATCACTTATTCATAATGCTTTGTCCTACATGTGCCTTTTTAAAAAGAATGAACAATACCTAAAAATTCTTATGGATCAATTCTGAATCACTACGCATCAGTGGATCAATTTTGCTCCATTAACTACAAAAACAGCAGAATAAGAGCGAGGGGACAAACACTCATCTATTCTCTCAGCTCTTTTACTCTCTGCATCTATCAATCTCCACCTGTCTGACAGTTCTTTTTATTCTGTCCCTGAAGAGGAGACGACCTTGACTCTTATGTCTCCTGGTGTGTGAAGCCAACAGTGAGCCAGTAATTTTCTCAAAATGATTCTGTTTGTACTCTTTCCCCTCTCGACATTTCAGTATATCTCTGTCTCTCCCAATTTTGGAGTGTGTCTCTCTCCAATTTTCATATTCTCAGGATTTTATTACCCGTACAAATGTTTATGAAATGCTCAGTTGTTTTTGTCAGACCCTGGGAATAAGGGCATGGGGACAAGGTAGAGTGCATCTCTTCTGAGTTAATTGTTTCCAGAGCTGTGCTTGTGTGAACTCATTTCTCAGCCTCAGGCACAGATGAGCTCGAGGTGCTTCTGCTTCTTGTTTCTGTTCACCTGTGTGGGACTGGTGGCAGCTCACAGACAGACCTGAGTAATAAATCTGCACTTAATAAAAGTCTATAGGCTCTCATTATAAACCTGCCAGTCACATTTCTGTCAATATGTGCATTAGCAATCAAATGTAATGTTCTTCTTCTTTTCTTATCTAAGCACACATTATTATAGGATGTAATAGGCGTACTTTTGTAATTGTAATTTGTCATATTCTACCGCTGAAATATCAAATGAATGCAGTATTTTTTAGTTTATTATATTTTTATATCTGTACAATTATTTTAATGTTGTATTTTGTAACCACCCTACCCTTCCAACCACAGAAAAAAATGCTACTGCTTGTATTTAAAAAAAAAACGTTTTACAATTGAACAAATCGGCTGTGTTCATAGAGTCAATAGTTATGTTTACATGCACTAATTTTACATGCACTTGTTTGTTTGCAGTTCATGTATTCTAAACAAAACCTCAACATAAGCGCAGTTGCCATGTTCAGAACCAGATAAAGTGAATGTCACCGGAGCTGACATATACATCAAAATAGCTTTTTAAGCAAATATTTAGTAAGTATTCAGTCACCATTTACCAGTTTGTAACACATAAGACTTACATAAACATACACAGGTTCATAAGACATAAAACGTGTGAAAACATACACATCACTCCACACGTACAGAAGGCAGGTTTGAATTTGATTGAGAAAACTGTCAAATTCAAGCGTTTACGTGCTTAAATTTGTTCCTATTGATCACACTACTTCAGGTCTGCACCACCCTTTCCAGTCCTATTGAAATTTTATTCAGATCTACTGAGTGAGGTGTATTTTCAATGCAATTGAGCCATCAATCCCATTACTAATGGATTATTCGGTTGCATGTAAACTTAGCTAATGTTTAAGACTGACAACCATATTCCATTTTTATACCAGGTGTGACTCTCAAATCGTCCTGTATATTTAAAGGGTGACAAGAATGGATCAAATGACGTCTGTATAGACAGGCATCAGAGACAATCCTCTTCTCTAACTCATGAATAATGCATGCAACCACAGAGAAAGAAACCCATATACCTGTAGCAGCAAATAACAAAACTTATCGTCTTCACAGATTTGATTCTTATTCTCAACTGTTTGGCATTTCAAAATACTAGTTCCAGCTCTTTCCAAACTCCCCAGCCTCACAATATTTTTTACATTTTTCATAACCTGAGAGGTTTATAGCACTCACATTAGTGACAGGCAGGAATGATATGGCCAGACTTATGTAACATGTACTGCATATCAATGATGTGACGACAGCAGGTCTTTTCATACACATATTAACTGAACTTCCTCTCAAAAATCAGCTGTGACTTTATATTTCAAGCACTGAGTCTGATTATAATTCAAGTTTCTTTCGTAATCAAACACAACCATACCTACTTTTAAAAACAGTACTTATTATGGAAATAACTTTAAAATAATAAACTGAATGTAATGTTTTTAGACACTTAACTGTGTGTTATAAATATATTTATTATAGTGTAAATTTATATTAAATGCGATTAAGTAAACTTAAGAGTCTTAAGTCCATATTTATATGTAATTTAATAATTACTTCTTTTGTCTTTTTAGATTACTTCTTTGATTATATATTTTGTAATTACATATTTGTAATGATGAAGCAGCAATTTAGTACATTTAAATTTATTTACATTTAATTTAATATCAAATAACACACTACAGTTACAATTATAATCAAGTACTTTACATGTGCTTTAGTATGTTAGTCAACACATCGAAATAAGTGTACCTCATTAAAGCATGACAAAAGTTTATTAAAATTTTAAATGTACTTTGAAATAAAATTTTAATTTGATATTACTACAAAGTGCATGAAAGTGTACTTTCTTTAAGTGGCCTTTTACTTCAATAATACTATATTATAATAAATAAGAAATAAATTATATAAAAATATACTTTTAAGATTCAAAGTACACTCCAAGTGCGAATTCAGTACAATTAAGCACACTTCTTTTTCACAAGGGTGTGTATCGTTCCAAATGGGATTGGCAACTGTATTACGCTGCTGTGTGAACATAGTTGTTTTTTTAGTGGAATGTGCTACAGTAAATGACAAGTCCAAGCCAGAAAAAATTAGATCGGTTCTTCAAACCAATGACAGCCAGACAATGTGAGCAAGAGCTTTTTCATTTGACATATGTGACATCTAACATCAGCCTGCCATTAGTACTTGACATCGTTTTCCCACCCCATCGCATGTCACACTTACCACGGGCTTTCTGGCTGATGTCCCGGAGAAGCACTTCATAACGGACGGGTTCATCATCCTCATTAAACACCATGTCATCTGCTGTGATGTTGTCCTCGCGCATCTGTGTGTACGGCCCCTCCACGGCAAAGTAGCACGGCCGGTCGTCTTTCTTATTATCGCTAAACATGAGCAGGGCGTGTTTGTGCCACCCGAAATGCCGGTGCATCCTGACCACAAACTCGCCCAGCTTCTTGTGCGTGGGGCCGATGTTGGTGATGGATGAGTACAAATTGAAACCCAGTGCTCTCGCTCCACCCGTGATCATCGGAACCTCCCAATGTGTTGTGAAACGGGCCACCGGTGAGGACGAGTAGTCACATCCTGGCCCAATGAAAGCCCAGGGGTTATATGAAAACTTCAGGTCCACGGCCACGAGAGGAGCCACTGAATCCGAACACACTCCTTCCTTGTTTTCGCTGCTGTTGAAAACCAGTTGTAGATGGTAGCCTGGCAGCAGGTTGGGGTCAGAGTTCGCCTTGTCCAGGGCCCAGTGCAAGGCAGGGCCGACCCTGGGCCATGCCCAGGGGTACTCAGTGTTGTGTAGAGGCAGGATGACTGCCAGGGTGATGTTCTGTTGAGGTGAATGGGGACTGAGAGACTGAGGCTGGTTTTGAGCGAGGGGCTCCAGTTCAACCACTCCAAATGACACGCCGCTCAGCAGAACTAGAAGAGTGAGCCTCAGCGGCCCCATCAGGAACACTTCCATTCTCAAAATGGATGGGAAGGACTAAGACTCTGAAAACATCAAGACAGAGACACACTTGAGACATACTTTCAGCAAAACTGAAAATGCCCTTCATTCACAAAGTTACTTGTGACAGAAATTCAGCGAGAAAATTGTGTACAACTAAAAACATCTACAACAATACGCAGAGGTTCTTCAGAGGAAAAAAGATTCTTCCGATAATTAAAAGGTTCTTCACGCTAAGAAAAAAATGCTTCTCTTAAAAACGGTTTCATGAAAGTTTCTTTGGGAAACCCATAATGGTTCTTTAATGGCTTTGCTAGGGAAAAAATATACATTTTAGGAGTACACGTATAGCCTATACTGTAGCCTATATATTTGATAACACTTTAGTATACCAATTCTCACTATTAACTAGTTGCTTATTAGCACGCCAATTATTAACATATTGGCTGTTTATTAGTATATATAAAGCACATATTCTGCATGACCATGTTCTATATCCCTAACCCTACCCAATACATAAACTTAACAACTACCTTACTAACTATTAATAAGCAACATATTAGAAGTTTATTGAGGTAAAAGTCGTAGTTAATCGTTTGATTAAAAAAAATCAAGTCAGGAATCTTGGTGTGATTCTGGAGACAGACCTTAGTTGCAGTAGTCATGTCAAAGCTGTAACTAAATCAGCATACTATCATCTCAAAAACATTGCAAGAATTAGAGGTTTTGTTTCCAGTCAAGACTTGGAGAAACTTGTTCATGCCTTTATCACCAGCAGGGTGGACTACTGTAATGGTCTCCTCACCGGCCTTCACAAGAAGACCATTAGACAGCTGCAGCTCATCCAGAACGCTGCTGCCAGGATTCTGACTAGAACCAGAAAATCTGAGTATATCACACCAGTCCTCAGGTCCTTACACTGGCTTCCAGTTATATTTAGGATTGATTTTAAAGTACTTTTACTCGTTTATAAATCACTCAATGGCCTAGGACCTAAATACATAGCAGATATGCTCACTGAATATAAACCTAACAGACCACTCAGATCATTAGGATCGAGTCAGTTAGAAATACCAAGGGTTCACACAAAACAAGGGGAATGTGCTTTTAGTTATTATGCCGCCCGCAGTTGGAATCAGCTTCCAGAAGAGATCAGATGTGCTAAAACATTAGTCACATTTAAATGCAGACTCAAAACTCATCTGTTTAGCTGTGCATTTATTGAATGAGCACTGTGCGATGTCCGAACTGATTGCACTATATTGTATGTATAATCGTTTTCTATTCTAAACTGTTTTAAATTTATTTTAAACCTCTTAAATAATTAAAAAAAAAATCATTTTCAAAGTTTTTAAATTCCTTGTTTTATTGTTGTGATTATTTTTTTCATTTATTTTATGTAAAGCACTTTGAATTACCATTGTGTATGAAATGTGCTTTACAAATAAACTTGCCTTGCCTTGCCTTGATAATAGCGAGAATTGGACCTTAAAATAAAGTGTGATTTTTCATAATTGAGTAGACTACGCTATGTAATGTTGCATATGACACGTTCTGGCGTTCAGCGACATCTGGACGGAGCGCAAACAAATGAAACGGAACCAGGGGGTCTAGAGACGCGTTACTAAAAGTTTAGCTTAACTATTTTCATTTTACACGTCTTAAAACGCAAAGCTGAAAAATAAAAAACCGGTAAGGCAAGAGCGCTCTCTCACTTCAACCCTTCAACCTAATATATTACAACACACTTTTGATATAAAACATCATTTAACAGTCAAAAACAGTAAAAATAGTTCAATTCGTATTTTACCACAGATCAGGTCGTCATTTGGTGTCATAATCCCTCTGCAATCCTAGCCTTCCTCCAAAAATTAAAATCAGTGTCTCGTGAATGCGGCGAAAAACTCCTGCTCTCTCAGAGAAAACACGTTGATTTTTACAGCTCAAACAGACTCATCCAACTTACAGGAGCGAGACGTTAGTATCGTGACCTGACCCTCTCCACAGAAACCAGCATGATTTCTCAAGCTCCCCTCTTTGATCAGGTCGTCATTTGGTGTCATAATCCCTCTGCAATCCTAGCCTTCCTCCAAAAATTAAAATCAGTGTCTCGTGAATGCGTGTCTCGTGAAAAACTCCTGCTCTCTCAGAGAAAACACGTTGATTTTTACAGCTCAAACAGACTCATCCAACTTACAGGAGCGAGACGTTAGTATCGTGACCAGACCCTCTCCACAGAAACCAGCATGATTTCTCAAGCTCCCCTCTTTCTCCGAATGCGCCGAGGAAACGGGATTCGCAAAGAGGAAATCTTTCCCTTTCCTGGTGCGCCTGTAGATTTCTTGGAAACTTTGTTAATGAGTATTGAGGCTTCTTTAGTTAAAAACGGTTGAACATGTCCTCTTCTCCTTGCTCTTGTCCCGACTGGAGAAGATGGGCAAAATCTCAGCGAGTGTAGATCTGATTCAGTATGCGCGCGATGTCACAACACAAAGTGAAATCAAAGTGAAAAACAAGCTCACATTTGCATCTACAAAACTCGACTTTTTTTATTTCACAAAATAAAACGAAAGGTGCGGGTTTAATGTGATGCACGTCTATGTTTGAAGGCTGTTCTCCTCAAACTCATCCAATGAGTGTTGTTGGGCCAGTCAAAGCGCCGTGAATCTCAAGGTGGGAGGAGGAGAGAACCGAGAGAGGGAATGACACAGTGTGCTAGTCTAAGAGCAGGCGGGAGAGGAGGAGGAGAAAGAGAGAGATGTAGAAAGAATGTTTACAGCACTGTTGCGCAGCCATGTGGCATCATTACCCCATCTCAGTCATCAGAACCTCAGATAGATAGATAGATAGATAGATAGATAGATAGATAGATAGATAGATAGAACAATTGATTGAAAGAGTGATGTGTCTTTATCTATACATAATAAATATACACCAGAACACTCACATATATTATGCAAACAAAAACTTTATTTTGGATGCGATTAATCTTTGACAGCACTAATTTTTTATAATAAAAATAGATAGACAGACAGACAGACAGACAGATAGATAGATAGATAGATAGATAGATAGATAGATAGATAGATAGATAGATAGATAGATAGATAGATAGATAGATAGGACAACAGAACATGCATTCTTAATTTTCTAAAATTTATTTCTGTTTTTAAAAATGTAGCATTTTTACATTTAGTTACCCCAGTTTTTAATATGTTTACAGCCATATATTTTTTATGGTCACATATTGTGTGTGTGAGTGCGCATTTTAAATGAATACTTATTGATAAGGACATTTGTGGCTCTGTGATTGTGAATGAATCATTTGTTTAGGAATTACATTGCTGCTTGACATATGTTTGTTGTAGCTACAAAATGACTGTGCCCTACACAACAGAACATGCATTCTTAATTTTCTAAAATTTATTTCTGTTTTTAAAAACTTAGCATTTTTATATTTAGTTACCCCAGTTTTTAATATGTTTACAGCCATATATTTTTTATGGTCACATATTGTGTGTGTGAGTGCGCATTTTAAATGAATACTTATTGATAAGGACATTTGTGGCTCTGTGATTGTGAATGAATCATTTGTTTAGGAATTACATTGCTGCTTGACATATGTTTGTTGTAGCTACAAAATGACTGTGCCCTACACAGGATGAGAAGCCACTGTATCATTGTGTAACAATGACTTGACCTCTTGCATGGGAATACACAGGAAAAACACTTTGCAGGATAGATGAGAAAGCAGGACTTGTCGTGTTGTCCCTGCCACTGTGCTAGTGTTTGGTGTGAGGCGAGGTGAGGTGGGGTCCTGTTCGACCTCCGGCATTTTAATCACATGCCTTTCTTCCTCCTCATTGTTCCAGCTTTTTCGCCCACTTCCTCCCAATTAAAATAGTCTATTTTTGTGCAGTCTGTTACGCTTTTATTGGCTTCTGCTCTGTACTCTCCTCCGCTCTGTTCTGTTCTCCGTTCGGCCTTCTGCAGGAGCGTCTCATCTTGTGCGCCCTCAGCAGCACTCACCCTGACAAACAACTTCCAGATCAATAAAGCACAGGGAGGACTTCAGCCGCTGGCTTCCCGTATGCAGAGCGTGCTGGGAAAAACATGCTGCGCGCCAGGCCAGCACCTCCCGATTATGGCTGGTCGTAAATAAGAAGCGTAGGGGAGGGCTGGACAGCTGATAAATTGTGAGCCACTTTCTCTTTCCCCGCCTCCAGGAGGGCCGATGTGTTACTTTCAAACATCTACCACCGTCCTTGTGACCCAGCTGACCAAATGCCCTACATTCATTCCCTGATTGCCCATGCTGCTTATCCGAACCCCCCTCGCACCTTTGACCTCATCCGGTCAGCCACACACATACCAGTGGCTACAGTTTCCAAAACAGGATATGTTGCACCCTTACTCATTCTGTCACTCGCTCTTTCTCTGACAATGCTCTATTGCTACCATGTTACTCTTGCTATTTTTGCAGTATATAGTAAGTATACGGTGTGCAGTATAATAAATTCCTTTGTGCATGAAATACCTGTCCCCTCTACCAAAATGTGTAGTGCATCAGAGCACACCTCAATCAAAAAAGGAACTGGAAGTTACATCGGCAGAAAAAAATTCGGCAAATGTTACAACATTGTGGCTATAGATTAAAAATGTATACCATTTTAAAAAGTCAATTTGTTTTCAGAGATGAAATGATGTCACTTGTTACATAATAAAATCATAGCAAATGTATCATGTATCATATCTGTTATGGCTGGTCGTAAATAAGAAGCGTAGGGGAGGGCTGGACAGCTGATAAATTGTGAGCCACTTTCTCTTATCCCGCCTCCAGGAGGGCCGATGTGTTACTTTCAAACATCTACCACCGTCCTTGTAACCCAGCTGACCAAATGCCCTACATTCATTCCCTGATTGCCCATGCTGCTTATCCGAACCCCCCTCGCACCTTTGACCTCATCCGGTCAGCCACACACATACCAGTGGCTACAGTTTCCAAAACAGGATATGTTGCACCCTTACTCATTCTGTCACTCGCTCTTTCTCTGACAATGCTCTATTGCTACCATGTTACTCTTGCTATTTTTGCAGTATATAGTAAGTATACGGTGTGCAGTATAATAAATTCCTTTGTGCATGAAATACCTGTCCCCTCTACCAAAATGTGTAGTGCATCAGAGCACACCTCAATCAAAAAAGGAACTGGAAGTTACATCGGCAGAAAAAAATTCGGCAAATGTTACAACATTGTGGCTATAGATTAAAAATGTATACCATTTTAAAAAGTCAATTTGTTTTCAGAGATGAAATGATGTCACTTGTTACATAATAAAATCATAGCAAATGTATCATGTATCATATCTCGAGGGCTGAAAAACTTCAGACAATTACACATCTGAAGAAATTTTTAAGTGAGGAGTTTTTGGTCAAATAATGAGCTATTTTCTGTATGATTAAATTTTTTACTTAGTGTTATTTTTTTTTCCAAGTAAATCACATATTGGCTTGGGCAGAAAAAAATTCGGCAAATGTTACAACTTTGTGGCTATAGATTAAAAATGTATACCATTTTAAAAAGTCTTCAATTTGTTTTCAGAGATGAAATGACGTCACTTGTTACATAATAAAATCATAGCAAATGTATCATGTATCATATCTCGAGGGCTGAAAAACTTTAGACAATTACACATCTGAAGAAATTTTTAAGTGAGGAGTTTTTGGTCAAATAATGAGCTATTTTCTGTATGATTAAATTTTTTACTTAGTGTTATTTTTTTTCCCAAGTAAATCACATATTGGCTTGTATAACATCAAATAATAATACTGTACATTACAAATAATAGCGTTACATAACTAATATTTTTTTATAAAATAGATGAACGGATAGATAGATAGATAAAAATTGACAGACAGATTGTAGGATAGATAGATAGATAGATAAAAATGGACAGATAGATAGATAGATAGAGACTGTCAGATAGATAGATAGATAGATAGATAGATAGATAGATAGATAGATAGATAGATAGATAGATAGATAGATAAAAATGGACAGATGGACAGATAGATAGATATAACATCATACTGTACATTACAAATAATAGCATTACATAACTAATATTTTTTATAAAATAGATGAACGGATAGATAGATAGATAGATAGATAGATAGATAGATAGTTAAAAACGTTAATGCATAATGCATTGGCTTTCACACACTACACTTAAAAACTAGCAGGCATGCAGTATATACTGCACAGTACGCAGTAGGCCAATTTTTTTCCCAAGTAAATCACATATTGGCTTGTATAACATCAAATAATAATACTGTACATTACAAATAATAGCATTACATAACTAATATTTTTTATAAAATAGATGAACGGATAGATAGATAGATAGATAGATAGATAGATAGATAGATAGAGACTGTCAGATAGATAGATAGATAGATAGATAAAAATGGACAGACAGATTGTAGGATAGATAGATAGATAGATAGATAGATAGATAGATAGATAGATAGATAGATAGATAGATAGATAGATAGATAAAGACAGACAGACAGACTCTCAGATAGATAGACAGATAGATAGATAGATAGATAGATAGATAGATAGATAGATAGATAGATAGATTTTTAAAAATGTTTATGCATAATGCATTGGCTTTCACACACTACACTTAAAAACTAGTAGGCATGCAGTATATACTGCACAGTACGCAGGAGGCCATTTAGAACACAGCCTCTCTCTTTGTAGCATTTCCAGGGTTGTTATTATGGGTAACCTCCTCTCATCTCTTCCCTCTCCTCCCTCTCTCCTACGTTCTTCTGTATTACTCACTCAAACTTAGAGGAGTTCAACCTCCAATAAATCCTCCACATTCAAAGTTCTCTTCTCAGTTATAAACAAACACAAGTGAGCTTTACCAGTGATGTATGTAATCACTATATGGTAAAAACGGAACAGCCTACACACATTCCTGTGCGTGATAAAAATACGCACAAACTGTTCTTGCTTGTTTTGTTTTGGTCTGGATTCTTCATGGCCTAATGAAACTGCTTCCTCCCTCTGTGTTTCCAGGATGTTTGATGTTTGGAGTGATCTCTCATCCTTTTTTGTGGTCTTTGGTCATTGGCCTATAAACCTCACGATACAACGAGAAGAGGTCTGGAATCACGGTGCGGAAATGAACAAGGAGGACATGCCTCTGTGTGAGAGTGTGTCAAGTGTCTTGATCTTAATAGCTGTGTAAACAGGTCATTTGCATCTCATCTCTCGTCTGGATCGAGAAGTGGTCTGATGCATTACCTCAGCACGGATATGTCAGCCCCATAATGACGCTTTGCATCTGCTCAGCAGTGACTTCCTGCGTGTGTACGTGGGAGGAAACTCTCGACTCCCTCTCCCTTTTCCTAACTCTCTTTCTTGCTCTGTTTCCCCTCAAAGCACCTTTACCAGGTCCCTTTATTGAAAAGCACAATGATTTTTCTGTGGAATAACATCCTTTCTGATCCTCTGGTTGTTTTACACTACAGATCTGGCGTTTGGTTAGATAACCGCCGCTTTCACACATCATTGTTTTGCCGCTTTGGTAGGAGATCATTAGGCAGAAGTGGTGTAAGTGTACTTTGGGAAGAGATGTCAGCAGCTTTTGGTATATTCTGAATCACAGTACATTCACAAAAATAACCTGTGGCCTCTCTTACAGCACGAGTCCTACTCAAGTTTACCATGGCAACCAGTATCGGCCAGTTGCCTTGTTACAAACCAGAAGTGATCAGATTTGTAGATAAATTCTATAAAAATGCCTTACTGTAACACAATAATATTAATAAAAACAACAGCTACCACAAATGTAACCAGATAACTACATTTTCTTAAGGCACTTGCATAATCTATATGATATTCTGATCTCTAGGTATAACTTAGATCAATGTAAGTCTAAAAGTACAGCCACATTTACCATTGCATATTTAGGAATTTCACATAAGGGCATACAAAGTTTTTCATGTGAACTTGACACCCTGACCAAAATAAGGCTGCTTGGTTTAAAAGTGATTTCTGTGTGAGTAGTAGTTTGTGCATCACTACACCATTAACAATTGACATTGACTTTTTTTGCTGTAAAAAATGGCTAATGTGACTGTGCCTTAATTTAGTGGTTCCCAATCCAGACCCTGGATTTCCACCAACTCTGCACATTTTGTATGTCTCTCTAATAAAACACACTGATTCAACTCAAGACCTGAAATTGTTGTGCCAGTTGAGAGAGACATCTGAAGTAAGCATTGTTGGAGGTACTCCAGGACCAGGTGTGGAAACCACTGGTTTAGGGGATTTTATCGTCCACCAGGCAAAAACATAAGTCTGATTGCTTAAAAACTCTTCCTAATAAGCCACACAATATGAAGTATCATCCATGTCCATAGAACACACTTTTATGGGTTTTATTAAATATTTTTGTGCATTATCTTGTACCGTTTTAAATACGGCAAAAGGTCAATTATAATAATGTTCCTGGAATAAAAAGATCAAGTACAGTCTGAATGATAAATGTGAGATTTTAAATACAGATCAGACTTCTACTGTCTTCACTTTAGGTTTAATTTTCAGAATTTCTTGTCATTTTACTTCAGGAAACCGGGATTCAATTGATTCAAGTTGAAAAGAGAATTAATAAATTGTGGCTGTGTCTTCAGAACATCCACTTAATCTGATACGTGTTAACTACATGATTATGTGACAGATAACCTTGGTCAAACCCAATTTGGAAAAAGAACACGAACAAAGCCAGTTTAAGTGAAATAAGCATGAATTTCTGTGAAACAAAAGCTACCATAGAATATGAAGTTTGTCAAGGACATCGTCACCAATTGCTAGGCTCAAGTTTTGAAATGTGTAAACCAACTGATAGTGATTCAGAGAATCAGCTCCATTTTGCTGTTTATAACCTCAATGACCCACAAGGCAAGTAAGATATACTGTAGGTACCTTATCAGGGAAAATGCCTGACTATTATTTTACCATCATATTATCAGCCCTGAGGAGCTGCTGGATATGGGTGGTCATCATCCATGCATCTGTTAGCTGATGTCAAACGTTATCCTGTAAATCTTTGCTCTGCACACCTGCATGAGGCACACTACAAAAACAGTGTCATAGCTTTTGTAACCACAAAGTCAAGCACAATTCATCTCTGGATTAACCCAGATTTATGCCATTAATCTTTATTTACTGGGACTATAGATAAATCGTAAGTGACTAATAATGTTGAAAAGGGAATAACATTTCACAATGCACCAAAGCACAGTACATCATCCTCCTGCAGCTTGATTTTTGTGGATATGCAGACATATACATGCACTGTTGTCCATTCACAAGTGATTTGAAAAAAAAACCCCCATTGAAATACTGTTAGAAAGGCTTGCACACTTGCACGCAGAACATGTAAAATAAACTATATCCAGGCCTTTGCTGTTCACAGCTTTATTAATTACAGGCAGATAAACTCTGCTAAAGTGAGAAATATAAATTTTAGCTAAAGTTGCCAGCTAATGAGGCTTTAAAACCTACAAAGTCCCTAAAGCAGGGGCGTCCAAACCGGCCCCTGAAGGGTTTAGCTTCATCTTGGCAAACTCCTTGGGTTTTAGATGTTGCCACAGATTGGTTGGTTTATACAGAGCCTCCTAGAGTAAGGGTGTCCAATCCTGCTCCTGGAGGGCCACTTTCCTGCAGAGTTTAGCTTCAACACACCTGCCTGGAAGTTTCTAGTAATCTTGAAGACCTTAGATTAGCTTGTTTAATTTGGGTTAGAGTTAAACTCTGCAGGACAGTGGCTCTCCAGGAGCAGAAGTGGAAAGCATGCACCTTAGACCGCAGATCCTGCTGAGTTCAGCTCTAACACTAATTACAATAACACACCTGAACCAGCTAATCAGGATCTTCAGGATAACTAGGAACTTCCAGGCAGGTGTGTTGAAGCTAAACTCTGCAGGAAAGTGGCCCTCCAAGAGCAGGATTGGACACCCTTGCTTTAGGGGGCTCTGTATAAACAAACCAATCTGCGGCAACATCTAAAACCAAAGCAGTCTGCCACCAAAAATTATTTTGAAAATAAGTCGGAGAATGAAGGATAGCTGTAAAACCTCAGAAAAATAATGGCTAGCAATCAGGGAGGACGTAATGTTACCTGCTGACACAACTATGGTCTAACAGCATGTTATGCTGGCAAAGAAAGCAGTTAAGCAACTCTATTTGATTCCTGAGTTTAATAATACAGTTTAGCATAGAACAGATGACATGGTAGAACATGTGTTAATTCTGTAGGTTTGACCATGATGTCAAAATCAAGGAAGACTTTTTTTTTTTTTCAAACCTTTAACAACTAATATAACCGTTTGTGGTTTCCAGCAAAGATGAGGCTCTAGTATTGGTCCCAAATGTCTGCGTTGGATTAAGCTGTCACAAAGACCAACTATATCAAATGTCACCTTTACAAAAACGCCTGTTTTCATCATTCAAGGACATAGCGTGAACAGTGCCAGCTTCCATTACACAGAAATGCAGCAAGTTCTCATTCATCGGTTTCATTTGCATGATGAGGTGAGAACACTTTTCATGGATTCATAGTTCAACCTTGTAGACCAACTCTATGATTTCAGTTGGCTCACCAATTCTGCCTACTTGGCTGACATTTTCAGGTACTTAAATGGTCTGGCCACAAAGACAAAAAGCAAAGGCCAACAATGACTCCTTTAAAACTGTTTGAAGTTTGGCCAAAAAATTTGTAGCAGCTTCTATCTGCTTTATCAGAATTGGAAAAATTCAGCTGCAGAACTTCTTCCCTGTCTGTATGTATAGATTGACAGAATGATTGGTTTTGTCAATAACACACACTCATATATTGTCAATAGCAAAAACATGTCCACAGCACATGTAGAACTGGGCTGCCTCTTCACTAACATCTACGGCATCCTTTTTACTCCTACACTCTAAAAAATGCTGGGTTAAATTCAACCCAGTGCTGGGTAAAATAGGGACAAATCCAGCAACTGGGTTGTTTTGACCAACCCAACCTTCTGGGTAGTAACCCAACCACTGAGTCAAAACCCAATTGCTGGGTTTGTCCCTATTTTACCCAGCACTGGGTTGAATTTAATACAGCATTTTTTAGAGTGTATCTGAAAATGACTTGCTTTCATTATCTACAATCACAGCTTGTCATGTGGACACTTTGATGTAGCTATAGGACCCAAAACACATAGTGGAAAAAGCAACTGCTGTGCAGAGACTCTTTTTCTTTTAGGTTAATTTGCTGTGATTACATGGACTGTGCTTCAGTGTGTGTGGTGGGACCTGTTTGGTTCAAAAATGAAAGTGTCTGGAAGGTGATATCATG
>NW_015505237.1:3677615-3678522 GCF_001515645.1 Sinocyclocheilus grahami
TGAAGTTTGGCCAAAAAATTTGTAGCAGCTTCTATCTGCTTTATCAGAATTGGAAAAATTCAGCTGCAGAACTTCTTCCCTGTCTGTATCCCTGCACAGCAGGATACAGAATCCCTTTGCTTGCCGCAGTGATGGTTTCATTGTGGGTATCAGTTCCAGATAACCAAGGCTTTACGAAATCCTCCAATATGAGGGTAAAAGCAGCCTCTGTGAAATGTTTAGGTGGTTGCTAGAGTGACGTCTCCATCTGGCAAAAAACAGACTTCTGCTCATTTATTAGTAACTGTCAGTTCCACTCTGCCTGTCCTTGCTATTTGCCAACCCTACCTTCAGACATCATTATTCGCACAAGAGGCACCATGACAGAAAAAAGGCAGTGGAAAAGCCTCAGCTGCTCATTTGTGGAACTTGAACTTAACTCCTTTTTTATGTGAAGACTTATTCACTCCACTCAGTCTAGAACTACTGAGACCAATATTATATAATAAAAACTTAATTAAAAATACAACTTTTTTAAAATCAAAACTGTGATATTTATTGTCTTTGACTATGTAAATACACTGATCAAAAAATTAAGAGATCACCTAAATTACACTTTGGATCTTGAGGAACTAAAATCTTTACTCATACACATGCACTCCTAACAACGTCACTGCATGCTCTTGATTTGATAGCGGATGGTGTCCTCTGGATCTCCTGCCAGACCTGGATCAAGGCATCAGTAAGCTCCTGGACAGTCTGTGGTGCTGATTGCCAGCTTTGAATGCTGATACATAATGTCCCAGAATTTCTCATTTGGATTGAGGTCTGAGGAGCATGAGGGCCAGTTAAGAGCATCAATGCTTTCATCACCCAGAAACTGCCTAAACACTCCGGCCCACATGAGGCCGGACATTGTCATGCACCA
>NW_015505237.1:3679037-3716303 GCF_001515645.1 Sinocyclocheilus grahami
CCTAAACACTCCGGCCCACATGAGGCCGGACATTGTCATGCACCAGGAGGAGCCCAAGCCCCACTGCATCAGCAAACGGTCTGACAATAGCTCTGAGGATTTCATCCCGGTACCTAACAGCATTTCCTCCCAGATCTGGACCAGGGCATCACTGATCTCCTGGACAGTCTGAGGGGCAACCTGACGGTGTCGGACGGACCGAAACATAATGTCCCAGAGGTGTTCTATTGGATTCAGGGTGCCAGTGACGGTCCAGCACTTTGGGCAACCTGGTGTTGCATTAAACTGTGCTATATACAGTAAATAAATAAACAAAACAAAACAAAACAAAACAAATTCTGGTGTTCAATGGCAAATGCCAATCGAGCTCCACGGTGCCGGGCAGTGAGCAGAGGGCCCACTAGAGGACGTCGGACCCTCAGGCCAACCTCATTAAGTTGGTTTCTGATTGTTTGGTCAGAGCACTCTGTTCAAATGTGGATGAATGGCTACACATAGATGTGTGCACACACTGTCAGAACTGTGTGAGATCACTACCATCTTGCTTTTGTGAGGGTGGGTAGGGGTCTTAAATAATATATTTATATATATATATATATTTTTTTTCCCCATAGGGTTTTAACATTCTAAAAGCTCTTTATTTCAAAGATACAAGCTAGTCAGTGTATTCAGTAGGTGTACTGTATTGTAAGTTGCTTCAGAGGTATTGCAAGTATTACATACAACAATAAAAACAGTGCATTGACACAAAAAAGGAAATTTACTTTGGTACTTACTTCTGTACTTTTACTTAAGTAAAAATCTGTCTTTACAACTTGTAATGGAGTAATATTTGACCAGCAGTATCTGTACTTTCACTCAAGTAATGGAGTTGTGTACTTTGTCCGCCTCTGCTCAAATGTTGCTTAAAACAAAGTAACACTGTTGACAGTCATTTCGAAAGTCACTCTTTCTCTTTGTTACCTTGTTACCCTTCTGAGTGATTTTTATTAGCTTTCAGCCGATGGCAGTAAATGCTTATTAGACAGCCTGACTGGACAACACAGCACACACACAGCACACACAGGCGCGATGTAATTATTTGTTTGCTCAGTGTGATTCCTAGCATGTGGTTCTAGTTAAGATCCATTTGTCTTTGTTCTTGTATTTTGATTTAGATTTTATCTGGATTTTATCTCATTTTTAAACTCAAAAATAATAAAAGCCTGTCGATGCATATGAAAGGCTCTAGTTAGTGGTGGTTGCTAAGCCAAGCATTGTTATTATTATCCCTCATACTTAGAGAGAGGGATTTCAATAAATGTTTTTGCTACAGTCATGATACCTCAAATCATACAGCTTGTTTGATGAGAGGTGTGCTATTACTTTTTTGGAATTTTCTGGGTTGTATTTTTGCTTGGCGGATGATAAAAAGGGCAAAAATATCCCATATATCCTATGCATACTGAAGGAGGATCTGAGTCATATCTAGAGACCAGAATATCACAGAGACTTGGAGGTAGGCTCTTTTGACTTGCAACCAGTCAGAACACCCTATAGCAGCCGCATAGAAACTTATTAAAAACCCCATTTAGACACATTAGACATAGCATAGCAACACCCTAGAATCATTGCATAACATTTTTTACAGGCAAAATGTAAAAAAATCTAGTCTTGAACATGCTGTAGTCCAATTACTTTCAAACATTTGCGGCCAAGTACCATCCTATGCATTATATGCATTTTACGTAAAATTACCTTGATTGGCCCTTTGCACATCTGTGGAAGAAAAACACACATACGGCAGCACTACAGTGAGATTTAAAAGTTTTGCAAGTCAATGCAAACACACTAGTAATAATACATATAATTTTAGAATTTTGTGTTCTATGTTAAAACTTCTTCTGAAAACATGGGAGATCTTGAACGGCTCTGTCTGGATTCAATGCACTGACATCATGCACAAAATTGAATGCTGAACAGTGTTTGTGGAAAGCAGACTGCTTCAGAAAATAAAGCTAAAGGAATTGAAGCTCACATACTGTAAGGTCAAACAGAATAATATCTCACCTTTTAGACACTCTTATACACACTTGTACTCTTTTTAGGCACTTGTAGACATAGCATGGTGGCACCAGCAGGTAACTGAAAGAGAACATTACATTTGTAATCTGACATTATAAACCATGAACAATTACAGTTTGAATAACATACTTTTGTGATTTTTTTACAGTGAAAATTTACAGGAATGTGCTGTAAAACATTTGAGTGGACATGAGAAAATCAGTGCTGTTGTCTGTATATTGTTCGTTTGTGTAATTCATAGAGAGAAGTGCATAGAATCTGCAGATCTACAGATACTGTAGGTACTGGTGGAGGTGGGAAAGAAATATGAAAGACGAGAATAACAGAATGTACACTCGGTTGTCAAAACAACCCAACCGCTGGGTCAAAACAACCCAATAGCTGGGCTTGTACCTTTTTAACCCAGAGCTGGGTTATATTTAACCCAGCATTTTTTAGAATGTATAGATTGACAGAATGATTGGTTTTGTCAATAACACACAATCATATATTGTCAATAGCAAAAACATGTCCACAGCACATGTAGAACTGGGCTGCCTCTTCACTAACATCTACGGCATCCTTTTTACTCCTACACTCTAAAAAATGCTGGGTTAAATTCAACCCAGTGCTGGGTAAAATAGGGACAAATCCAGCAACTGGGTTGTTTTGACCAACCCAACCTTCTGGGTAGTAACCCAACCACTGAGTCAAAACCCAATTGCTGGGTTTGTCCCTATTTTACCCAGCACTGGGTTGAATTTAATACAGCATTTTTTAGAGTGTATCTGAAAATGACTTGCTTTCATTATCTACAATCACAGCTTGTCATGTGGACACTTTGATGTAGCTATAGGACCCAAAACACATAGTGGAAAAAGCAACTGCTGTGCAGAGACTCTTTTTCTTTTAGGTTAATTTGCTGTGATTACATGGACTGTGCTTCAGTGTGTGTGGTGGGACCTGTTTGGTTCAAAAATGAAAGTGTCTGGAAGGTGATATCATGGCTTTAGCTCTTTTTTTGTACATTTAAAGGACGTCAAACAATACCCATAATCTCAACTTCAAATCACAACCAGTCCAGTTATATAATATCTTACAACTAGCAACATAAATCCTTTTATTCTCTAAGCTCCAAAATACATTCCACTTACACCATGAAGCTAAATCCTGTCGTTTGCATTTTTTCTCTCACGCTGAACTGCAGAAGAAAGACATCTCATAGCAGACAGTTTAACATTCACTTGTAGAACAGCAGAAACAAATGCCCACCACCTGTAGGGAAAATATATTTCATAAGCAATCAGTGTGTGAGAGAGAGAGAGCTGAATATGTATGGCACTTCAGCCAAGATTTTGATTAAAGTAGCTCTCTTAACAGCTGAATGACATGAAGACTATGTAACAAGTTCTCAAAAACCTTCACAACTCTCAAACCCTATATATAGGTTTATAGATATATACAGATATATCTAAAAGTGTTTTTGAACAACTTTTGGCTAATAACTCTTGTTTATAGGGCTGTCAATCTATTTAAAAATTATCAGATGCTGCAGATATTAAAAATTACCAGATGCACGTAATTGCTAAAATTAGTTACAAATGATCACAATTATTATAGACCATAAATGAAGATGGCAAAAGAATAAATAATTTAATAGCTTAAACGAAAAGTTGTTTTAGAAGTCAATATATTATTTAATTTACTTCATATCAGTGAACATAAGCCAATTACTGAACTACCTGTACATTCCACAGCAATTACTAATTGAGCTTGTCAGTCTGAGATACAGTAAGGATGCTTTCTTGTATTCCATCTCCAGAATTTTACATTTTTGGTGTAATCATCCCACATACTGACCGCTTGGCTGTAAATGGCTGTTCCATTGCATTGTGTCGTTTTCAGCATCCTTGAGAGAGACCCCTTTTAAAAATCTGGTTGCATCCAAAGGTTCTTTTATTAAAGAAGAAATGACTAACGTTCATCAAGTTTGCCATGTGACCTACCGACCTATATTTGCAGCGCTTCACTGCTATTCACAACTCATGGCCAGTAAAGTGTCCATTGGATGAAACTTAAAAATGTCTATGAAGTAGAATTGAAATATATTTCCCTACTGTTATATGAACACTATATGAATACCGACATAGGCCTACTGCTTATTTCACATACTGTTTTTTGCCTATTCGGATACAGACACTGTCCGTTCCCTTGCGCTACAGCAATTAATCTATAATGTAATTCTGAGTCTGCCATATTGCACTTTGTTTTGAACGTGCACTTTTTGGGTGAATGCCTCCTAACCAGGGTTTGAAATTAACACCCGCCAACCCACCAAATGCTGTCAAAAATGGGTAATGCTGTCAAATCACTAGCCAATTTGGCGGGTTACTTTTCGTAAGTTATGTTCACTCATTAATTTCTTGGGGAAGTTCATGCAAGTCAAATCTGTGCAGAACTAACCCTAACTTACGAGACACCACAATATATTAAATACAGACTAATTGCGCTGCATCTTTGTATATCTAGCTTATTTGAACATACCCGTGACCCGTCACTAAAAGCGCTCTAGTTTCCTTTGCATTGAAGCTGTAGCGAAAAGTACACTGTGTCTACACTAGACGCGAGCGGAGTGATTCGACACGACAAAATACAATAGAACCCATTATAATCAGTGATGCTGTGTCTACACAGAATGCGGCGCGGCATGACAAATCCCTGACAGTAAACTGATGCCTTGTTCTATTTATGACATACTGACACAAAATTATTTGCAACTGTCGCTTTGCTGCGTCCAGTGTAGACAGCCTCAAGCTGTTGTTGTTTTTTTTGGCTAGTAGAAGAAATGAATGAGTGGTAACTTAAAAATTTAGCAGCCAAATTGGCTGGTGAGTGAAAAAGTTAATTTTAAACCCTGCTCCTAACCACTGATCTCTCTGTCCACCTAATTTTTAACATAAGCGCGGGTGCTGCCATTTTGTAACTCGAATGTGCGCTGCATCCGGTTTGATCCACTTCCAGTTTGTCACCTGTACAAAATAGGTTGTTTATGTGTTTGCTAAATCATGACAAATCTCCATTATTGATCTGTTTCTCCTGCCTGCCTTCAAACGGGCTAGTCTAAAATCAAACTCTGCTCTCACACTAAGGCAAATGCACTTTAACAAAAATAATGAACTTTGACTAAACGGGAGACCATCTGCTCAGTTACAGGAGGGTAATTGGGCTGATCTGGTCTTGTAAACACTGTGGATAAGACCGACATAAATGTCTGGTTACAGGCAATTCAGGTCCAAGCAGGCACATTTTATGTTTATGGAGCCTCTGCAGATCCCCTTTATTGAATCAAATGTTTTTTAGTGTCAACCCATCCATATTACACTGAGCTTAAGCAGAGAGAGCTCTATGGAGGTCACCAGCAGAAGTTCAACCAGTTCTCTTTAAAAAAAAAAAAGACTGAACCAGAAATATCTGCAATTAAACCACTGCTGGTCCTATCCCCTCTATCAAACAAATGACTGATTTAATAACAACTGTGGTTATAATATTTTTGTGGTTACGAAACCACAGATGAATCAAACGGCACTTTGTTTGTGGGGGTGCAGTGATGATTCACATAGTTAAATTCAGACAAAATGTTAAGAAAACATAGAGGTGATTAAAATTTTGAAGCATTGGCGCCTCCTGCTGTCTAAGAGCTTCACAGGGAACCAGCAATAAACTATATTTCACATGCACATGCATTGTTTTGCTCCATATGTTTAGATATGTAAGCAATTGCTTTTGTTTCTTTTTTTAATTCCCATAAGACATTTCAGAAGAAACATCCAAGACATTATAAATGGGCAAGCTTGATTCTGAGCAACGTACATTATTCATAAGTAAAAATGACTTGCAAAAAAAAAAAAGATTGTCAATCACTTCATGTATACTACTCCTACTACTATACTACTTCATGTATAGTGTGTACTACTTTTAAATCAGAGCATTGGTAGACTGGAAGAACCAAAAAGTTATGAATCAGTGTGCAGAAATAGTGTGAACTGGGTTAGTAGATGTGGTAAGTCAGACTCCTGCTTTTACAGTAAAACAAGTGTTAGCATATATTATTCACACTATGTAATATCACATTCAGCATTAAAATGAGAGTCTTTGACAGTAACAAACCTGACAGGTCAGTTCGTGACCACTAGAGGGCGCTGTAAGGCTGTGTAAATTGCCATAGATGCCCCTTGATAACGTATTTGGCAAGTTATGTTTATTTAATATCTCTTTAAGAGTTAGGTTCATGCTTTCATAGACAAGAAGAACCAGATTCACATGATACATAAACGATGAAACTATGCTGTTAATTTATAATGACTGTGTGAGATCAAACTAATTGTTTTTGTTTGCCATATTGAAAATATGTTCATCATCGTAACTCAAATTTAACGGAATTTGGTAGCCTAAGGTGCTGCTGTTTAACACATTCACAGAGGCAAAGCATACTGACATATACTGAATATGTTTGTACACTTCATTTGAATCTGAAGGAGATGTAGGATCTGATTTGCACAGTGGCGGTGTTTAGGCAGTGGCCTGTATGCACAGGTCATGTGGGTCAAAGCTAATTTCCCTTAGGCAGAACTGTGCAAACAAAGAGAGATCAGCTTGAACAAGGAATATCTGCTATATACACAAGCGGTGATGCATAAAGTCTCTGATTCAGAAAGAAATGGGTGAATGAAAATTAAGGATGTCTTAGATAAATTAGTCTACAATGCATACAAACTATATTAGGATATATCCTAATATAAAACTATATTAGGATGTGTCCTGTTTAATTTTATATGTCAAAGCAAAAAATAAAGACAGAAGACTTTTTACAGAAGACACACACTAAAATGTCATTCAGTGTAACATATATCATATATAGTTCATGTAACAAAAAAATCTCATCAGGCATTTTTAGAAAAATAATCATTGGGTGACATTGAAAGACCCCAGCCCCCAAATACTAATAAACTGCAATTTTAAATCTTTAACCATCTTTGCCACTATCCTTCAAACAACTTGATTTTGCCCATTTGTCGGCAAGGAGGTATTAATCATTTTAAAATATAATACAATTTAGTATGATCACATGCAATCACATATTCTTTTATATATATTAATAAGTACAGGTCAGAATAAGTATGTTTCATTTTTCTACATAAATATATGACGATGGAACATTATTTCACCCATATTTTGACATTTTAAATTCACAAAAGTTATCTGAAACAAAAGTATACTCTTTACTTGAATTGAATATGCTTTCGATGTAAATTCTATGTAACATTTGAATACTTTTTCAAACATGAATATCACGAGGTTTTCTTGGGGTTATGTGATTTTACATTTAACCTTGTCGTGTCATTAAAACTTTCCTAAATTTGGCAGACAAACATTTCTAAATATTTCAAACCAAAACCAAAACTTTTTAAAATCAAGTAATAACTAATTAGGTCAAATTAAAGTATTTTGTTAGTTCTCCTTTTCAAGAATTCCTTTCTTAAAGACTGCAGTAGCTATCTTTTTTTAAATCCAATCAAATAAAATAATTGAAAACATGTTCATTACATAATCGAATACACTCTTAAAAATAAAGGTGCTTCAAAAGGTTCTTCACAGTGAAGCCATATAACCATTTTTGGTTCCACAAAGAACCATTCAGTCAAAGGTTCTTTAAAGAACCATCTCTTTCTTACCTTTTTATAATCTGAAGAACCTTCTTTCCCCACGAAGAACCTTCAGAGTTCTTCAGATGTTAAAGGTTCTTTATGGAACCATTTGGACAAAAAGGTTCTTCTATGGCATCTTGAAGCACCTTTATTTTTAAGAGTGTAGATCTAGATACAAAAAGTCTCCGTGGATGTAATGTAAATTTAACCATGCACTCAACAAGGGCACTGGGTCCATGAATTGTAGAGAAAGCCACAGGTTAAGTGCTAAACTGCTCACATACACTCTCCAGTGTTTTCTTCTGTTGACAACAGATCTACTCGGGTCCTCACCATCAATCTAACCTGAACTCACACTCAAATGCCTGATGACTCACAGAGACTTTTGCCCTCAGAATTGTTTTGTGCTCTGGGCGGGTCAGAGGTCGTATTTTACACGGCTTGTGTTTTATAACTTTTAACTTGCAGTTTATAATATACCCAAGAAAATGTATTACTAGTAAACTTAATTACAAGCAGGAAACTAGAACACTGTTTGACAAAAACACGTACGCACACAATGTTAGTTTAAAAAAAAACTGCTTTATTAATACCTCTCCTTCAAGGAAATATAAAAGTTGGAGTTATTTCTATATTTACAGAGCATAGTTTTTGCTTCAAACAAACAGAAACAAATCCTACTTGTACAAATTGAAAAAATATCCCTGCTGTGACTGTTCGATATCAGATGTCAGCAGTAAAGAAAATAGTCCTCTTCATCTCTCAACAATAGTCTGTGCAAAGAAAGAACGCATACCAAACACACCGTGTTGCTGCTACATTAAGGCAAACCCCTAGGAACAATACACTTAGGAAACTCCTTGGTAAAGTGACAGTGTCGATTAGATACTTTTTTTTAGCCTTCCTACAGAAAACGTCCCACATCTTCCACAAAAACAAACGCATAAAAAAAAAAGGTCAAAATCTCTTAAAACGGTTAGCATTGCACTGAGAGATCTTTCAGTACCCTTTAAATCCAAAGCAATTCACTGGTTGACCATAACTGTGAAATAAAAGCTTTAGAAAGCATAAACGTCTGGGTCTCAAGGAGTGTTTGCCAGTCGGGTTTGGAGCGTCGGTTATGGAAGCTGTGAATCTAAATATGAATGGAGGATCAGTAGTTTGACGACTTCCTCTTTGCTGAAAAGTGCTGCGAGGGTTTGTGCCCCTCGCCATAAATACCTCTTCATTGGCATGGAAACTATGAAAACCTCAAAACAAACCTTCAATTCAACTGCAAAAGAAATAAAGTGGACGCTGCGTATTAAAAGCAAAGCGTAAAATACAATTAAATTAGGGAAAAAGAAAAGATAGTTCCTAAACATTTCCTCATGGCATACAGATTTGTGCAGGTTATGAGGCAAAGAATATCAAACGTTCTGCATGCTGCTGCGTGTACAAAGAAACAGCAACTCAAAAATACATTTATCAGATCAACTGATACAATTAATTTGAGAGACAAACATTCACAAACATCAAAAAGACTCCTCAATGGTTTCAAAAACGTCACACGAGGAGCAACCCAACCAGCGCGGCGTTCGGACTCTTAGTCGTCCACCGCGTAAACTGAACTCAAAGTCCTGTGGAAGAGCGGCAGGCACGCTTAGTTTTGGTAGATCTTCTCCGTGGTGTTATAGTCGTTGGTAGTGCAGGTGTGGGAGGCCATGCCTCGGTGGATGGGTTCGGGGCTGTTGTCGCCGCCGCCGCCGATGGTCAGGTTGAGCAGACTGGTGCATGTAGGCAAGTAGACGTGCTGGACGTGTTCCACCTCTGACCGACACACCGGGCATGACTGTACAAAGAAAACAAGAGACTTCATCAGTGAGCATTCACCACAATAACATGCTAGAAATATTGCTATACTGCCACAAATAATACAATTCTAAATTAAGAGAGAAAATAATCAAATAAGAAAGTATTTAATTCACTGGATTACGCAAAACTAAGCATTATTACATAGTTATTTCATATCTAAATTTCAAATAAATAAATCATTTTAAATTTACGAAAGTTTAAATTTATATATATATATATATATATATTTTAAAAAACTGGTTTCGGAAATTGAAAAATCATAAATATCACAAGAAAAACAAACTTATAAAATTGTTAGAAATGTTGTCTTGGCAATTACGTTGTAATACTAAAATGATTCAAATGGAAATAAAAGGAATTGGAGCTATAGAATTGAAGAAAATGGAAACTGGAAAACATAAAACAAAACCTAATTTAAAATATTAATAAACACTATAATACACAATACTAAACACTGCATGTGAATGATTAATTAATAAAATGATTTAAGATGTCTGCAAAGTTTCTAAATTTACAAGAAAACATTTATTTTAATGTATTTAAACAAATCATAAATTAATTCCTAAATATTATTACACTTTTGTTGAGTCGCATCACATGAAATTTTGCAACCTGAACTAGTCTTGCCTGTCATAAAAAGGTTAAATTATCTGATATTTTGTGTTGTTTCATTTCTGACAGGTGGTTGCATCCCCTGTATTATTCTTTGTTAAAGAGACTTCTTAAATATACATTTTTAGGAAGTAATACTACTTTTACTACTACAGCTACTTTTCTTCATTACGATATCAAAACGGCTTTATCACTCTGACATTTTTGACACAATGTTGGGTAAAAAGCACCTAAACCTGAACGTTCTCTGACCTGCAGCTGTTCAGCACAGTTCTGGCAGCACACCATGTGACCGCAGGGGCAGAATGCAGCGTCGATCTCTTCCTCGCAGCACAGCATGCACAGCAGCGCCTCCCGCAGCTTCTGCAGCTTCTCCTGCAGCAGCCGGCTCTGCTGGCAGCTCCCGCAGTCCAGCGCCCCTTCATGCTCATGGGACGGTGAGTGGGACGACGGAGTGTGCTCCCCCGGCCTCGACATCATGTCCACGATACCGGCGTTGTACAGCGCGCGTCTGGCGTAGTCGTACACTTCCTTGGAGGTCCGCCGGATGTCGAATACATACTTCTTTCCCAGGTTGATGTTCTCATTGAGGAAAAGCGAAGCCAGGTGACCCTTGAAATCCCGGCTGTACTGCATCATGACGGCGTTCGTTACTGTGTCACACCTGCAGACAGAAACAAGAGCGATCGGTGAGCGACACTAGCACATTATCTGCTCGGTGTCTGCCACGCAGCACCTCAAACCATCCATTATCCATCAGAGATAATAGGCTACTGGAAAGGTGCTGTAGTTGTGAAAATGAAGGATGTTGCCGCTTGTTAGAGTTCAAGGGTAAAGAGCAGTAGCTGTTCTTCAATGTCTTGGCAATAAAAGCTCTTATCAGGGGCTGAAGAAACCTGGTTTAAACCCCGTTTTATTACCAGTCTGTCTAGAGGAGTCTTTACACAGCAGTTAATGCTGCTTTTTGCCTGCTTAAAGACGCAATGTTGTATAAAAGCTAGATTAAATTATGCCAGCTCTGACCCACCTCAGCATCGAAGTATATATTTGTGATTGCTGTGTACATGCATTTATGCCTCCTCAGAGCAGCATTAAACAATCTGTGTAACGATGCATAAATGCCACTTCAGAAGCACTTCTGTGCCACCTTTGCAGTGTAAATTTACCATCAGTCGAACAATTGGAACACATGTTGCTACAATGTCTCCTAAGATTGAACGAACCCCAACATTTTTAATGGTCTTAAAAAAAAAAAAAAAAAAGTGACAATCATTTTGCTTAATGAGAGGCATTTAAATTGTTCTATGGCACTGTGACATTTCCATGACAAATCAGCACATTTTCCCCCAGTTAAAATATTACTGTATTACAATGAGAATTATCATTAAAAAAAGAGATTTTTTTTTTTTGAATTTTAGAGGGAGAATTTATAGATTTCTTATTTATTGACTGATTGCATTTTATGTATTTATTGATTCATTTGTGATTTATTGATTGATTCATCAATTGTATTTTATTAATCAGTCAGTCCATTAATCAAATCAATAAAATCACATAAACCAATAAATACATATAAAATCCAATCGGTCAATAAATGAAATCCCCTAAATAAAAAAAAGTGACTGAATGGATTGATTTATTGTATTTTATTAATTGGTCAGTCAAATCAAATCAATCCATTCATTGTTGTTTTTTTATTTTATTTAGGGGATTTTACTTATTGATTGATTTATGGGACTTTATTGACTGATTGGATTATCTTTAAGGAATTTATTTATATTTGATTAATTTAAAAAAAAAAAAAGTCATTTTAGAATATTTCAGAATTATGTTACAACATACTTTTTTTTCGGCATGGTTTTGTAAGACTGACCCACTTGTGCAGCTTACTTGTTCTTAGTTACTTTGTAATGCATTTAAAGATGCAAGATGTTCTCACAGCTAGCCGTTTACAAAAGAAAGACCGAAGCTGGTTTGCTCAGAGAAATCCAAAATAAAAGCACATAATCCTGTACTTTTCTGACAACCGTACAAAAACCAGAAGCACAAAACTCCTCACAACAGAGCAATTCAAACTGCTGACACAGAGGCTTTCTATGAAGAAAATACAACAGCACATTTAACAATAGCCAGGCCAAAGAGAGATTATTTCCTCTACATGATAATAATGTTAAAAAAGGACATTATGTGGTGAGTGGTCCAGACAGGTAAACTAAAGTATGTTAGATACTGAGACACGTAACAGTAGCCATGTGCACAAGGTGTGTAGGGTTAAGCCTGGCAGAGATGCACATTAACAAGAAAAAATTATGCTGTAGAATGTAATGATGCATTATTGTACTCAATGAAGGGTTTTATGGTGTCTCACCTGTAAAAGGCATGTGTTTCTGTGATGGCCCGATACAGACCGCTGGCTGCTCTATTACTGATTAACTTGAACAGCAGGACCACACTGTCGCTGGTTTCCTTGGTGACAGTCAAGTACACGCTCTTCCCTGATTGCGTGGCAATTTGTATTATGGGATAAGATATCCTGCATTGAAAGGAAAATATGATGCATTACTGAAAGGCAGCGATGGCACAAATTAATTTCATGTTACATGACTGATTCTGGGATGTGAGCTGGGCGTTATTTTATGACAGTTATGCCATCAAGAGCACTTTATGCCGTGCCTAACCTGTTAACCAGGCTGAAGTCCTCTCGGCAGATAGCGATGCCGTCTGGTCCCACACCGATAGCCAACCTCTGTCCTTCAGCGTCCCGCACCCAGTGCCACTCCACCCCATAATGCTCCAGAGACGACACCAGCTGCAGGGCCTGGTACTCCACCGACGCCTGGGTCAGACCCTCCAGAGCCTTGTGCTTGGCTATGATACTGCCGAAAAAACAAGAGACATTGAGTCTGAGAGGAAAATGACACCAGCTGATCATGTGAAAAGTAGGACAGAGGAAGAAAAATCTGTTTTGTTTTGTTTTATGTTAAAGGTTTTTCTTATGTTACACACTAAAAGTAAATCTCAAAACAGTGTAAACTAATAACCCCTTTTATTACAGCTGGTAACAAATAGGATGGCTCGTGACGTAATGTAACATCCCATAATGCAACGTAACGGCTCGTAACGTAACGCCTTGTAATATAACGTGACATGATGGCCCGTAATGTAACGTGATGCTTGTAACATAACCTAACGTGATGGCTCGTAACATAACATGATGGCTTGTAACATAACCTAACGTGATGGCTCGTAACATAACATGATGGCTTGTAACATAACCTAACGTGATGGCTCGTAACATAACATGATGGCTTGTAACATAACGGCTTGTAACATAACGGCTCGTAACATAACGTGATGGCTTGTAATATAATGTGACATGATGGCTCGTAACCTAACGTGATGGCTCGTAACATAACCTAATGTGATGGCTCGTAACGCAACCAAACATAACGTGATGGCTCGTAATGCAACTACATGACAATTACTTGTATTATGGCTAATGATTTGTTTAAACTGGAAACAGTACTTAAGAACTAAAATTATCTACCAGGCTGTTTTATATGCTGATACTGGAAGATAATATCAGAAGTACATTAACATGGGCGTTAACCAATAAAGTTGCCAATTTATTGTGCATAAACAAGTAAAATAACACGTCAGTCACTGACAAAGTCCATGGCTTTGTGTTCCCCTGTATGAGGCCCTTTGATTTTCTTCTTGTACACATTAGTCTTTATTTGATTCGGTGACAATGATAATTAATCACTACAGACAGATCTCATTAATCCTCTTTGATTGTAGTTGATTAGGTCGTCTGTTATCGAACCCAAACAAGCTAAAGAGTCTGAACAGAACTCTATAAAAGGAGCAGTGTAATTAGTCAAACAGAATTAGGAGTGCTTTGTTTTTAGCCACGCGGCTCTGGATAAGATGTTCACAAGAGTGCGCAGATTACAGCTCAGCTCCTTTGACTTTCTCTATTAAGTAAACACCTAACAATCAGTTTAAAAATGTATTTGAGGGTAAAAAAAAAAAAAAGGGGAAAAAAAAAAAAAAAAAAAAAAAAAAAAAAAAAAAATCACAACCTTTATACTAAAGTAACATTAAAATACACTCAGTCACTTCTCTTGGAGGTCAGTTTGTGTGATCTTCAGTTTTATTTTAACATGACTTGTGAGTTTCAGTTCCATTTATATTTTTAATATTCCTTTTCGGTTTCACTTTTATTTTTAACAGTTTATTGTGTTCATAACAGATGAACATTGTGCTGTGCTCATAACAACCCAGTGAAAATAATATCAGCCCTGCAATATAGTTGCAAAAATTTGTGCATACTAAATGTGCATTTGTAAACAGTTGGGAATATTTTCATACTAACTGCACGAGAAGTTACAGGTCTGTGAGAGCCAGAAATCTTGCTTGTTTGTAGGTGACCAAATACTTATTTTACCGAGGAATTTACCAATTAATTCTTTAAAAATCCTACAATGTGATTTTCTGGATTTTTTCTTCTAATTTTGTCTCTCATAGTTGAGGTATACCTATGATGAAAATTACAGGCCTCTCTCATCTTTTTAAGTGGGAGAACTTGCACAATTGGTGGCTGACTAAATACTTTTTTGCCCCACTGTATGCATTTACATATATTTTATCAGTTAAAGTACACTACCGCCCCAAAGTTTGGGGTCAGGATTTTTCTTTTCAAGAAATTAATACTTCTATTCATCAAGGACCCAAAGTGACAGTGAAATACATTTATAAATTTTACAAAGACTTCAAATGATCTTTTAATCATAGAATCCTAAAAAAAATAAACTCACGATTTCCATAATATTAAGGAGCACAACTGTTTTTAATAATGATACGAAGATGAAGACGACGAAGAAGAGTTTCAACATATTAGAATGACTTTTGAAGGATCATGTGGCACTGAAGACTGGAGTAATTATGCTAAAAATTCAGCTTTTCATAACGGTTATAAATTCAAAAATATATTAAAATAAATATTCCTTTTATATTGCTGATTTTAATGTATTTTGATCAAATAAATGCAGCCTTGGTGAGCATAAGAGACTTTTCAAATAGTTTCCAAAAAATAAATAAATAAAATAAATGACCAACCCCAACATTTTTAGTGTATATAAAAAAAATTGCAGATAAAGTCTATGAATCTCCTTATCAAATTCTATAGGAATAGAAAAATACTGCACCACATCAGACAACCTCAGTTACTTTATTCTCTCTAATCGATTTATGAAATGGATAACCTAAGGAAGGTTCCGGGTTCAATACAAGGAAGACAAACTCTACCAACACCATTTCTGATTTCTGATGTTTGTAATATAAAACAACAGCCCTGAACAAGCATGTGATTATTTTCTGTAATTTGTCAATAAACCTTAACTTCTATTAAACCCCAAACATTCAATTAAATGTTTTTTTATTAAATACAAAAAAAAAAAGACAGACAACACACACAAACAAGTTGAAGGTCATAGAGATAATAGTGAGTGACATTTTGTTTGTTTACCTGTTGATGGTGGCTTGGTTGAGCTCTGTGGCACAGAGTTCAGTGTACCAGTACTTGGCTGTGTTCTGGTTATAGTCACCGAACTCGGCCTGGGCCAGGAGGGCGCTGAGCTCTTCGGCCTGTTCCGAGCACATCCGCAGATGTCCACGATGCAGATCCTCTTTCACATGCATAAAAAACAGGTGTCTGTAGAGCAGAGCAGAAAGACAAAGAAAGTGAGAGAGTTAGTTATGAATGGAAACAGGTGGCTGGTGGTACTGTGGAAAGTGAGGGAAACGCATATGGATGTCGACAGGTGGTCCGACAGGAAAGAGAGAGCGATCCACGCAGACTGAAACAGCTGACGGGGAACTTTCATTACAAAAACACGTCTTGCACATGCTCTTACGTGTTGGATTCAACTAGCATTTTAGTATGATCCACGAATAGAGATAATTTATAGGTGAACCGATCCTTTAAAAAGGAACAGTGAAAACCAGAAGTGGCAAAAAGTCAATTGAAAATAACAATAGGTCAAAGGAAAAGCAGAAATGACGGTTTCCATTCGAAATGGTCACTTTCACTTCAAAAACCAAACCGGAGAATATTGCAACTGCATTTGTGTGTGTGAATTGGTTTGACTTTTGCTTCCGCCTCGGTCTTATCTCTTGTATCTGTTGGCGCAACAGGCCTCGCAGTTATAGGGCTCTTAATGCAGAACGCTCTCGGCGTGTTTCCAAACGATAAGCATGCCGTCTCATACAAAGCATGAAAACCACACTCACTACTCACTGCTGACATAAAGCTGACAAATCCCTGTAGCTGTAATGCAGGTGTGCTAATTGTGTGTTTTACTGAAGACGGATCTCTTTTCAGCTGGCTGTGGGACTGTCAGTATCTATTCTTTGATCAATCAATGACAGGAGAAGTCTCAAGGAAAAAAACTTGACTTTAAAGTTACATAAACCAGGCTTGCAGCCATGAGAACTCTGGTTTGTTATGGACTTATCTTTTTAGTGACCGATTCTCTTTAGGGAATGTTTTTCAACTTGACTAAGTGTCAGGATACTTCCTGCGCCGCTGTAAAATGTACAGATAAATGGAATTTAATTACACCGTAACGGCAAACAACAAGGTATTTTGCAGATGCACAATGTCAATAAATGATTATTAGAAGAGCAGGACTGGAAAATCTGGAAGTTACAATTGTACATGTTTTAAAAAAAAAAAAAAAAAAAAAAAAAAAATGGACGCTTGCATTTAAAAAAAAAAATGCACTTTGTAATAATGTTCAATTAAAAGTTTTACTTTAAAAGTACATGAAAGAATTTAAAAATATTTAAACAATGATTTAAAAGTACACTTATTTTGATGTGTTGCCTAACATACTAAAGCACAGGTAAAGTAATTTATAATTTTAGTGGTGCCATTCAATATTAAGTTAATATATTTTAAGTATACTAAACTGAAACTTCATTACAAATGTGCATTTACAAATATAATAAAAAAAGCGTAATTAAAAATTTCAATAGAAATGACATTAAAATATATTTTAGTTTCTCATAAATGCTTGTACGTACATTCAGCATTAAACATTAACTGTATTTCAAAAGACTAAAGTAACAAAACTAGGAATAAAATACAAAAACAAAAGTGAGTCTGCATGTTTGCATTGTGCATGATTTAAAAATGTAAAAGATAAAAACTGAATATGAAAATATTATAGAAAAGTAAGACTATGCAAGTAAACTATGAAACAAATGCGTATTGCATGTCTGCACGGTGCATCATTTAAAAATAATTTAACTAAAAATAGAAATGTAAATAAACCTGTGAAACAAATTGTATTTCCAATATTATAGAAAAGTAAGACTATGCAAGTAAACTATGAAACAAATGCGTATTGCATGTCTGCACGGTGCATGATTTAAAAATAATTTAAAAACTAAAAATAGAAATGTAAATAAACCTGTGAAACAAATTGTATTTCTGTCTCATACTAGAGTTGAAACAAAATACAAATTAGATGTTTAACAACTACAACAACTCAAAATGAATAAAATGTTTGCTATTTATTCAAGTTATTTACTCATCATGACAACAATAATAATAAATATATTTTTTAATTAAACATGTTTGTGTGTGGTTTTGCATCTGCGTCATACTTATGTTCAGTGAAAAACAAGTTGAATTTGTCTGAACTGTATCAGCAGCTCATCTTCTCCCGTGGTTCTTCACAAACCGGTCTAGTAGCATCATGGGTGAACTAGCACCTAAACCTCCCTTCTTCCTGAACTAACCAGCTCCTGTAGGTTTCTGTATATCTGACCCAAAGCCTTTGTCCCCATACCCTAATGTCCATTTATGTCCACTACAGGGCACAATGTCAAATGTTGCAAGACCCCCGAGACTAGGTTTGGAGACCAAACAGGACTGATGTTTTCCCCCAGCATGCCTCTGTTCCCCCAGCCAACAGAGGAGCATGGGAACACCAAAAACAGGCTGGGAGATGCTCCTGCTCTGCACGCAGGCGATGGCTCTTTAGGAAAACAAACACTGGCATATCAGTTCGCGCAGCGCTGCCGACAAAAGCCCCGGGCCGATAAACATTGACTTTGGATGAAAAACGACACTAGAAAAAAGGCGGAGAATGAAGATTGAGGTGGATTCATAGGCCAGACAAATAAACAAGACCTGCCGTTTGACAAAGGGAGTCTGGCTCGGCCTGACGAGGCACTTCCCTGCGGTGACATCAGACTCATGTGATGAATTACCTGGCAGGCAAAACAAAGGCATCTGATGGGGGCAGGGAGACAGAGAGGTTACTAGCGGTCAAACTCCAGCTACTCCAGGACAGAACATGCGGCGCCGGTTCAGTCAGGATCGTTACAAGACTAATCTTAGAAACACGCGGATGCCCTGATGCAGCCAATCGTCATCAACAAACACCACCACACAGTGGGATTTTACCATGGTTAACAAGGGGAATTGTTGCCATAAACTTAACCATTGAAAATCTAAAATTGATTCATATAAATGTCCCATACTGGACACACACTTAAATAAAAATAAACAAACAAACACTATTATCTTATCTGTACTTGGAGATAATACAATATGAATGAAAAAAGGGTATGTAAGTGTACTTAAATTGTGCCAAGACACTTCAATTGTACTTGTAACGAAGTGGACACTTGTATTTTCTTAAATGCATTGTAACCATGTTAAAATTAAAAGTTATTAAAGTACTTCAAATCATTGTTTAAATATTTTGTTATTTTTTGTTGACAAATACTAAACCACATGTAAAGTAATTGATTATAGTTTTAACTGCAACATTCGATATTAAGTTAATATTTTAAGTGTGCCGAATCAAAACTTAATTACAAATGTGTATTTACAAAATATAAATCAAATGCATGAAATAAGTTTAAATAGAAATGACATTATAGCATATTTTAGTTTATCATAAATGCTTGTCAGTATATTCAGCATTAAACACTAACTAGATTTCAGAGACGAAATTAGTATATACACAATTGCATATAAAAGATATACTTTTTTTTTTAAAGCACTTTTAAAGAGTGGAGTCTAAAGTCTTAATGTTATCAGATTAGTGGGCATGAGAGGGGGCCACAGATGGGCCCCACTCGTCTCACTACATCTCACTTCATAGCCTTTTCAGCAAAGTGAAAGTAAACACTAAGGGGCAGTTTACACGCCAATGTTTTCAGCCAAAAATGGGGTGGGGGGGGGGACTCTACACGACAACGGTGTTTTGGGGATTGAAAACGCATATTTTTGAAAACTGCTTTCAAAGTGCAAGTTTTTGAAAAAACTCCATCATTATCGTTTCGGTGTAAACACCCAATACGGGAATCTTTGAAAACGGTGACGTCATGGGCGTGCGTAGTACGTGTTAGGTATGTAGACATGCGCAGTACGTGTCGATTTTAAAGGCAAGAGCGAACAAACATACACAACAATGGCGGAGTACATGGTAACGTTACTGTTGTTGCCGTTTAAGAGTTTGCTAACGCTTTTTCAGCAAAGTGTGGTTTGTCGTACACAACAAATAATCGTCACTTCCCTACAGGTACTGTTTACTAACAAGGTGACAGCGCCAACTACTGGCCTGACATACGCAATACAGTTCGTGGATGTGTGTATACACGAATCGTTTTGAAAACGCTGTCGTGTATATGTTAAACTTTTTAAAAACGCAAGGGAAAAACTTTGACTGTTTTTGATTACATCGTTGTTGTGTAAACGTAGCCTGAGTGTATGGGTGCACAAGGTCAACCATTCATGTTATAAAATATATGATCCTGTCTGTCTGTAACCTTCATCAGCAATGCCGCTGCACCTGTTTGAGCCGATAAGCGAAACTAGAGCACAACGCACTCACAGCTTTTCCTACCATTCAACTCTGTATATGTGTTGGGTACGTTAACATCTACACCCCATTAGTTTGCATTTACTACATACATTTACACTAATGTTCTAAACGAGTATTATTGCCACACCTAAAAAATAAAAATTCCACTAACATCTTCAAAACAAAAACTGCACAAACATGCACCTCTTTTCTTTGAGGGCCCTAAATTTTCTCAGAAGTGAATTATCTCAGAGTTCCTCACCAAAAAGACAAAGAAATCTTCACTTTGCAGGAGGAGCATTTGATTGTGTAACTGGAAGAATTCAATTAAAACGCCTGTGCCATTCTGCTGACAAGAAATGGGTCATAGCGTGATATCTGAGAGAGCTTGGGCTTTGCGAAGGAGGGCTTTTGTGGGTTTGAGGTTTTGGCTTCAAATGCGGTGCACTTTCTGCAGAATTTCCTCAGATGTTTGGCTGGAAAGTAAATCTTACGACAGGCAGAAAGAAAATAATCTGAATTACTCAAAGTTCACAAAGTTTATGGCATCGTCAAATCAGATGATCACTTTGGGAGACATTGAAGGGTTTAAATAGATGGGCAGAATTTTTTTTTTGCAAACCTACTTTTACACATTTTAAACATTTTCAAGACAATCCTGTTTAATTGAAAACAAATTTTAATATACAATTTAATTATTATAAATATTACAAATAAATTAAACTGGGAAACATGACGTGTTGTCAGATCAAGTCCTCTCCACATAACCTTATAAGTCACTGTTTTTGTTCTCACTCATTCTTTCCTTTCTAATTGTTTTATCTTCTCCGTAACAGGCAGACTCCTTGTTGGGGGCCAGATGTTTGGGGGTCTGCCGCAAAGAACAAAACATTCCTCTGAAATGAAACAAGAAGCATCTGCCCGTAGACAGCAACAAAGAAGCCAATCCACACAGGAGTTTCATTCTTTTCAGGCGCCCTTTGAAACAATGTGGTTTCAGAGTTAGTCAAATAACATTGCTGTGAGCCATGTGGCGGGGGTTACTCGCAGTCAACAAACTCTAGTAAACCCTGCCACCAGCTCCATGCATCACAGGTAAACACCTCCTCGCTAACCCACAAAGTGTTAATAATCATTCGCCCAAACACGCAAGTAAATACAGATGAAATCGGGTATTCAAACAAAGACATGCTTTGTGAGCAAACGCCTCTGGTAAATGATGCGTTCTGCATCAACTTTGCAAATGGTAATAACGCAGTAGGCTGAAAAACCTCCCACAAAATTAAATTCTGCGCAGAGACAACCTAACATCATTTCTGAGTAATACACACTCAGCTCGAGAGGTGTCGGTTACTATAGTTCATCCACAAATGTAGTTAAACCTGTTCTGCTGTAATCGAAGCGCATGTAATCCAGTAACACAGTAAGACAAGAGAGCTCTAGTGTTTTAATTCATAAAATGATCATTAAATCAAGAGAAAGAGAGCTAGTTGTAAGCTCAAGGCTTAACATTAACATCTTCTGAAAGAATTTCGTACCTCAGGTTTGCATTTGAACGTCTATACTGTTAAATATTACACTAATTAATGAAATAAGCCTCAGAAAACACTCAAGTAGTTTAGCATTGAATCAGAAATATGACTTTAAAGGGGAACGGCAGTCATCTTTTTAGTTTTTTTGGTCTTTTGACACTTACTTTGAGAAGACCGTAGAGTGAAAACTAATTAATGTTTGTTTATAATTGAATGCAATGCCACCTACCACATCTATATTTGTGGCAAGAAACAAGTGAAAAACAGATTTCAGAAAAAGAAAAACACCAAAAAAAAAAAAAAAAAAAAAAAAAAAGTACAATCTCACTTCATTTGAATAAGAATCAACTAAAAATTACAAAGCCCTAGCGAAGTTAAAACCCATCACAGCCCAAAATATGCCTCAGAGATATTGGAGGATCTTCACCCACTTTACCAATGAAAACTTGAGTTAGTCTAGAGCAATTTTAAAAATTGACATTTTCTACCAACCATTGGACAGGACTGATTTTGTGCTACACTAATGGCCATTTTTGAGGCTATAAGCTTTAACAACGGTTTTGAGGTCTGAAATTGGAATAGGACAAGAACGGTAATAAAGAAATGAAAAAAAATGTGAATGGGATTTATTTTGTTTGCAAACCATTTCCCATGTTATCACCACAGCTCAACGTTTCAATGCATGTGTGCTATACGCAAATCTAAGGCTTCTGTTTTGTGATCCATATACGAAGTTTCAGGGGGATCTTGCATGTCAGTCTTCCTGCTGTAAAGAGGTAATCAGGAGCTTACTGGGATTGCTGGTGACCTTGTTATTAGGATTTGATGTAGGACGAGAGGTTTGTCTCTGCAGTTGTCGGTTGGTGCTAGTGTTGACCCTGAATAGCACCAGCTCACCAGTTCCTGCTGACAACACCCAGGGCTCTGACTGTGAAGATAACAAGACCTGAGATCACAGCAGCATGTTTTGCATATTTGCAGGCGTAAAGAAAACCAGTGGTGTTGCAAGTATGAGAGCGTGGATGTTCTCATGTTTCTGAACAAGAACCAAATAGCCAAGGCAAGAGTATGTACACGACTTCATATTATAAACATTCGCTGCTCTTCCCAATGGGCTGAAGCTAAATCAGTGCACAGATTAATGTTTAAATTAGCCTCTCTCTTATTTAAAGTGTGCTGTGCCTCTGCTAATGGTGCTGGCCTCTGTGGATCAACAGGATCATTCAGTCCTGATGAGAATGCTAAACACTCAAGCCCTCCAAAACAATACAGGCATCTTTACACAAGCCCGGCACGCATAGTAGGGGTGTAAGAAAATACAGATACACGCGAGTGTCGCAATATTTAGTTTGGCGATACTGTATCGATTCTCAAAAACGCAATATAGAGATTTTTTTAAAAATCATACAAGATTCTTGGCAGTTGTTTCGTTTTGAGTTTATATACCAACCGCTAGATAGCAGTCTTATCTCTGAACTTAAACAGTGACAGGAAATAATAGCACAAGGGCACGCCACTAATGTTAGCCTTGGAGGACGAAAGAATTGTTCCAGCTCCTGCCTCGGTGTACAAAGCTGCCGTGTGGCGTCACGTCCGCCCCGTAAACGCATCGCGGGCGCCACCTAGGCTGCACAGCGGTTTCTGCTTGCCGTGTCGTGTCCCGTGTGACAGGGGCTTCGCGCGGGATGCGGCGGACGGTGGAGTTAACTCTCGTGGTGGGGGTGATGTGCAGTTGGGGCGGTGCTCGTGTCGCGCGGTCTCTGCGATTTCAAACGGATTTCACAGGTTTTTCAGTTTGCATTTATGTTCCAAGTTAAAAGGTTATGAGAATATTCAATATCTGTATTTATTTTATTGTTTGACAAATGTTTTGCTTTCTTTAGGAATCCTGCAAGCACTTTATTTTTCATTGATATTTTGTGAATACGGGCCCTGAACAAAAAATTACATCTGCTTAATATTTTCTCTTACTACTAAGAGTTCTCCTAAATGGCAGTAAAAGTTTTTATCTAAGAGTTTTCTCTTAAAACCTATTCACAAAGCTGCTGAGATAAACTTTTACTAAGGAATAGACAGAAGTCTTAAGCTAAGAGTAAGGGGGCGGGGTTGACCTTGTTGCTATGGATGATGTCAGCATACTTACTATGCACACAGTGATTGGCTGATAGTCCCAGTCAGAGATTTATTCATAGAAATATTGTAGAGCGCAATATTATGTTGCCATATTCAAATAAAGATTTTAAAATGCAGGCTAAGTGTCACTAATTAAACAAGTAGGCTATATATTCATCTAATTGTCAGCCTCTTATGCTTCTCGTAAACAATTAGTCAATATGCATTAGGGCTGTCCTCGGCTAAATATTTTTCTGGTCGACTAGTAGTCATTCATTTTAAGCATTAGTCGACTATTAGTCGCACTTTTATTAATAAACCATATAAATCATCATAATGAGCCTTTAATTGCCTACATAGCCTAATAAGCACTCAAGCGAGCAAAAAAAAAAAAAAGGCTTGCCACTGCACACCGGCAAATATAATAATTATGAATGTGTTAGGGAAAAACAGCAAGAACACTGCATTAACGTTTTAATAATGTATTGTTACACTAGTGCTTTCGGTTTAATAGATGAAGTCGGTGACACGGACTCGACATCTCCACAGTATGCGCCTGTATGCAGGTTTCATACGGATTACATAATCTGAGAATATTTGTTTTCCATTTGAATTGGTTCATTTAAAAGTTTCACTCTGTCATGCAGTAACTTTTTTCTAGGCTAACATTAGATTGAGCTGCCATGTAAAGTTGCTACTACATACATATTTCAGATCATAAGCCATATTTGAGGTCGATGAATGTTAGGTGAGCATATGGATGTCCTGCCCGATGTACTGTATTACCACAAAGACCAGCCGTTAACGATTTGTCCGTCACGGACTGCGTGATTGCGCCACTTCTTGTGGAATATTTTTTTTTTCTGCGACTAAGCAACTAATACAATTTTGGTAATATGCATATAAACAGCCTTTTAATTAGCGGAGTAGAATAATCATGGCTGATAGTAAGACATGCAAACATAAAAGAAAACCAAATTGGACGCAAGAACAGTTATATATTAAGGATCTAATCAAAAATTTGGAGTTGGGGAAAACCTCCAAACCAAAGCGGATACCTTTTTAAAAGCTCATTATCGTCAAATGTTTCTAAAATGTTTATATTCCGAGGTAGATTGCTGGCAACAGCCATTTTAGGATAGTTCAGATTTGGTCTTAGTGACTTAGGAGTCCTCTTCACTACTCCTAACGTTTCACAGATTTAGGAGCTAATTTTAGAGCTAAAACGCTTTGTGAAATACTCTTAGAACAAAAATGTGAGAGTACTAAATTTAGGACTGACACGCCCATTATTTTTAAGATTTTCTCCTAATTCTGTGATTTATGAGGTACTTTTAGCCTTAAGATGTTTTGTGAATATGGGCCCAGATCAAATTGTGATGACATTGTACATTACAACTGTAAACTTAAACTGTGAACCTTTAAAGCAGGGTCTAAACATATATGGTCTGTTTGTACAAGCTTATATTTTACACATTTAATTTAACTAAAGAATCCTGCAAGCACTTTGCATATGGTAGTGTTCTTAATGACAGCTTTCCTAAAATTATATCCTATTCCTAAAAGAAGAAATCTCAATATAATCGCCTTGTTTACAGTATCGCAGTGTATCGCATCGTAACCCTTGTATCGTGATGCATATCATATCGCCAGTTTCTTGCCAATACACAGCCCTAACGCACAGCATGCCATAAAGACTAGCTGGAGCCTAATCATGAGCATGCCACCGTTGTGGAGTGCTGACTATTCACTAATGACCTTAATTCTCCCCTCATAACAAAAACGTTAGTGTACATAGTCAAACCAATCACTTTTCAGCCAAAAGTGGCCTCTAGTATGGTTTAATGAGGTTCAGCAAGGTGGCATTAAGGCATCTTCACATTTCACTTTATGCAGTAAACACTGGCAAATATTGATTTTAATGGTGATTTGCATGAATATAGATGAAAAATGCAAGGATTTGCAACAGCAGCACGCACACACGTCAATAAAAATAAATAAATAAATAAAAACTTCGTCAGAGCTTTTGCTAGTTTGTAATGCCTTTGGGGGAGAATTTTGTTTACTCTTGTCACATGAAGCTGAATTTGTCTGAATCTGAGATAGGACGTGACGTTGCCAGAAAGAGACATAAAAACATGTCAGCAAACACTTGGCTTGACGTGAGTGTGAGCATCACATCTGATTATGCATACCGAAAATATAGCAGGGCAGATTAAGATGCTTTTTTGGGGGTGGCGTTGATTCAACATATGCGTGTTTGTGGTTGGGAGAAGAGGTGGGGCGGCTCTGATCCTCAAAGGATCCAGTAATTCTGTAAGCAGGATTAGGCCCTCAAGACCGGTGGTTACCTTTAAACTGCGCCTCGTTTGAGGATTTTCCCCAGCCCATAATTAAAACAGAAATCATAGATGTCCAAGCACTGGAAACACAATAATTTGTGCCAAATCCCTTTTGCTGTACTAGTAAATAGTTCTTATATCTGGCAATTATGCACCAGCACTCTCCACTGAGGAAGTATAAGGATCTATTTTTGGAAGATGCACTTATACTAATGAACATGAGGAACTGTCATAATAATGGACTACAGAAGCAAACGCTGTTCCATTCGGCTCGCTCTGGGGCTTATATAAGCAGCTCTTCTGCATTCAGGGGCCTGTGCACAGTTTAGTGCATCTTGCATAACAGTACAGACAGAGAAAGCAAGGAAGTAGAGAAAGTGTGAAAGCCCAAGCAGAGTTCTAGTCCTGATCTGGAGCCGAGATGCAGCAGGGGTCGGTGCATGGCCCTTTCTCATTCTAACATTTCCGACTCCAGAATCTGTCAAGGTACACTGAATTTAGCTTTTTGTTATGGGCCAAGGCAGAAAGTACATTTATCATATTCATAAAAACCCTTGACTTGACCAAAAACTTCCATAGTAATATCATATAAATAAACCAAAAAAAAAACAGTTTAGTTAAAGTGGTCATCGGATGCAAAATTCACTTTACATGTTGTTTGAACATAAATGTGTGTTGGAAGTGTGTACACATCCACCCTATAATGATAAAAAATCCACCCAGTGTTTCTTTTTTTTTTTTAAATCCCTATTTTAAAATCCCCTTTCTCAAATCAGGCTGTTCTGAGATTCCGGTCAGAATGACGTAGTTCTGCACAGGCCGCTAAACGATAGTTGATTGACAAGGCCGTCTTACCTTAGACCCGCCATGAGTGAGCTGTGAGCTGTCCACCATTGTGTCAACTCCAGTGCAGGGGAAGACAAGAATGTCTCCGATTAAGCGATTGAGGTGTTTTGTTGTTGGATGTAATAATGAACATAGCAGTCATTATTTACCAGCCGCTGAAGACGCAGAGGATTAACGTTACTTTTGTTTTTGAAGGGAATGCGCCGATCCCCGATCTGCTTAAATGAGTCTGTTCGCGCGAATCATTTGTGATCCAGCTTCATCTACAGAAGTAAGTATAAGGGTTTATGAATCTTTGAAAATCACCTTTCCTAATAATGTGCTAGTTAGCAAGGTTCACGGCTGACATTTACGGTTTGCTCGTCACCCCACGGAAGAGAGGGACGGGTTGAGCAGAGCTCGTTAGCATTTAAAGGAACATGGACTAAAATGACCTGCTGAAAACAGAGCCGATTTTGAAAAGGGTGTTTCTTACACTACCATTGAGAAATTTTAACCAAAGTATGTTATTGACTTTTCATTAAGACCCTAAAGAATCATATCAACTTGTGGAAAATGGGCATCCGATGACCCCTTTAAAATGACATCACAGAGTCCTTGTTTCCAGAACCTTACCACGGAATTACCAACTCTATATAGTCAATGAAACATAGTTCTGTCAAAGTACTTTTTTGTAACTTCCAGCAAAGTTCGAATCAACCCCTCTTGCGCCAGTTTGTAATGTGCATGTGTGCTCATGAGCTCACTTTCAGTCATAAACCAGCACTTCGGACCACTGTAATGGTTTTACAGGGATGTTCGATCCCATTATGGATGCAAGATGTACCCAGTGGAAAACCCCCCAAAAGTGAACCGTACCGAGCAGTGAAAAAGCGCCGTAAGATAACATCAGAAGTACCAGACACAAAATGATGAGAGAGAATGGCCGAGTTCTTGCGCACATACAATTCCACTTAAAAATTCTCTGTGGGGAAAACCATGGGATTTCAGGCTGCATTTGTAGGAGCGTGTGGTGAATACATGCCAGAGCTCACTGCCAGTCAATGCGTTGAGCAGTGGAGTGCAGTGTCGAAGTAGGGCAGAGGTCATTGCACAAACAAGGTTAGGGAACATGACCCTAGTAGCTGGAGGCTGGGTCGCATCATGCATGCATGTGCGCACACACAAATCTACAACAGTGCCAAAAAGTTAACAAAGGACGGTTTTCATGCGACAGCAGCCTGCATTACACTCAGAAATGCCAGGCAGCCATTTATATTCTGCTATGGGCGTCAATTTCTCCATTTAGTCTATTACTCTTGTACTGGTTCCTTTGACAAAAAGGGAGTGTTTTATACTTTGTGTTTTTAGAGGAATTCAAGAACATTACACTTCTGGCTGATAAGTTGATAATTATTTTCAAATGGCAGATATTAAAATTCTATATTTCATCTAAATCTATAACAAAAAAAAATCCACATAAAATCTGACAATAGCCAATTCGAGTAGAAAACAGTTGTTTTAAACGGAGCAAGAGAGACTTTGAAAAACATTTTAAAAATCTTTACGAGCCTTAAGTTTTAAAAAGTTAGGGTTCTTCTTTTTCTGGACTCCTTTGTTAACATTCTTCTGACTAAGGCTGTTCTTACACAAAACTCTTTCCCACAATAACTGGATGTCATTTGTTTGTGTGTGTGTGTGTGTGTGTGGTGTGGGGGGGGGGGATTACAATGAGGTCACATGACAGTACCATACTACAGTTTGAGATATACAGTATATGAATGTTTAATCATCCCACATTCTATAAAAAGGCATTATTCCGTGTACACTGTGCAGTAAGCAATATGCTAATGTTCCATTTTGAACACTGCCAGCTCCTGCCACATATAGGGCACAATGACTGCATTCATTGTTATTCAGTGTGCCTCACATTTTCTCTTCCAAATATTCAATCTCAGCCTGATCAAAGCGTTGCTCTCATCCTGATGTCGACAAGAGAAACAAAGTCTCAACCCCCGCCATCTCAGATTTTCCTAACATGTCAGTCTTCACACACTGTAAGCTGTTTTTGTGCCCATTTGGAAGGCCGTCCAGGGTGTCTTAACAGAGCTTGAATGAAATTACATGTGGCGGCTCTGGGGGTGCAACGTCCTTCCACCTTGCATCAAGAAGCCTTGCGTAAAGCGCAACACGTGCAATTTAGCAAATTACCAGTCCAAGTTTCTTCCTCCCCCCAAAACCCCTCAATCTTTCCGTCCACCATCTGTCAGTAACCCCCGCTAATCTCCCTCAGGCCAGCAGAAGACCATCTAAACAAAAAAAAAAAAAAAAGTGGCTTTTAAGTTACAAATCCTTACAAAAGGACACTCAAGGAAACGGAAGCATGCATAGATGCCCATGCTGCCCTGCCAGAGTCGCTCTGCCTAGAGAATCTGCCCGCGGGATCTGGCATGTCATCCCATTTCATTTTATTGAAAAGGACCCAGCCGAGCTTGGAGAGCACAGAACGCGGGGCTCCAAAACGGGCCACCTATCAAATAACGGCACACAGCATATACTGGAGGAGTACAGAGAGTTCACTGTGAGGTTGAAAGTGGTACACTGCAGGTACATACTCACTGCAAAGTTCCGTTAATGAAGTACAAATAAGCATGTGACACTACTTATAACATCACACAAGAAGAGTGAAAAAGAAAAAAAAAAAGAGAGGGGAAGAAAAATCTTGTTAACACCTGTCTGTGCCTCTCTTTATCAGAGACAAACATTTGTGAACCAGCGTCCTGACAGAGAGTTCATTTACATGAAATGCATTGTAACTACCCAGTCAAATTATCTCTGGGGAGGAAGTTGACTGCTGGAGTGCTTCAAAACCTCAGACTGATGGCTTAATTTCATTTTTGAATTGTTAATGCAGAGTCCCATCCAAAGCTTTAATTTCTTCAATTTTAGTTCAGAAAAGAAAAGAAAAAAAATGGAATGGAAAACCATAGAGAATTTATGGAAGAATGTCCCTGACCACAGAAATAATTAACTGTTACAGTCTGGGACTTACAATAAAAGTACACAGGCCAACACAATAAACATTAAAATACACTATTTCCAAAGCCACAAGACTAATCTGACAGGATCTCCAACTAATCTTGCTAGTAAGCAAACAACATTGCATCTTCGAGGGATAAAAAGTGAAACTCTGATTTTTAAAGCACTTATAGGAAATTTCAGTAATATTTAATATATATTTAAAATTAGTGAATTCTCAATTAAATTTTTTTTAATTGGAGTAATTGTTACATTTTAATATTTAACATTTAAATTTTAATATTTATATTACATTTCTACGTAGCTTTAAATTTGTTCAGTTCATTGCAAAAGGTAATATTTACATGTTGTATGTTTACATGTTTACAATTTCAATTAACAAATTATTTTAGTTAACACCGATTATTTACAAAAGATACAAATTGCATGGTCATAGCAAGAGCAGAAAATAGCATACAACTAAATGAACACGGATAAGCAGTTATATCACACTAGTCTTGTCACACTTTGCACATAATTCTTAAAGGGACAGTTCACCCAAAAATGAAAATTGTCATTATTTACTCATAGTTTCAAAACGGTCACACTCTCTATGCTGAACACAGAAGATGATATTTTGAGAATCTCAATGATCACATTCTTCAAAATATCTCGTTTTGTTTTCCACAAAACAAACTCATACATAGGGGTGGCTCCGATTGATCGGCTACCGATCACTATCGGCCGATAATCACATTGAGATGATTGATCGGCGGTCTCTAAAAAGGCAGATCTCTTTCTCTATCAAAATACGCAAATGGTTTCAAATCACCACATCGCGTCGGTCTATAAGCGAGCTGCAAGTTGACACAGGAATTGTCACTTGCACAATCGAGGCAGTGTCACAGTCAATAAAGTTACATACAATAAAGTATACATACAATAAATTGCATTACTTTGTAATTCTTGCCAGTGTTTAACCATTCAGCGCTTGCGCGCTCTCCTGGAGACCGTGCGCTTGTGAACACTCGCAGCACACACACATAATGCCAGGTTCACATTACTCTGTTTGCAGTGCGTATGTGGCGTGTATTTTTTCCGCGCTCATGTTAACAGATTAATAAAGCGTTCACACTGCAGTAGCGGTGCGTCTGCAGCAGTGCAGAGATCGTTTCCACACCGAGTCTATTTTTGCTGCGCTGCAAGCGAAGAATTAAAGTAACAGCACATTGTTTGCAGTAAATATGAACATGGATTGACACGAAAATGTAGAAAATTACATAAATACATATTATTAAAGTCTACTGTGTTTCACAGTCAACGCATATGGCTTTTTTGGCTAGGTTTAAAGGAAAAGAGCACTTTTAGATAAACAAGGCAATAACAGATGGCACTCGTGGAGGCAGGATTGCTTGTAATAAAGATTTCAATGCAAAAGGAAAGGCAGTAGAGCTGATTATTTCTTCAATGGTAAGTTTGTGATAACGTAAGAAAAGTAGTTTAAATGTTTTGCCACTTGCTTGAGCAACTTAATATATAAATCTAGAAGTAAATGCAAAAGTAAAAAGCATTGAATAATGTGTTGCTTATATTGATTGTGTTTAAACACGTCTATGAAAGATTGTATTACTGTACTGTTTATAAAAAAAAAATAAAAAAAGAACTGCAATGCTGAAAAAGCATTTTCAGTGACAATGTTTGGATTTGAAATCAAAATAATGGATAAATGTTGTGTTTGTGGTAAACAGCCACGGATCAGTAGCAGACTCCTGTGTGAAAGTACAGTCCGTGCTGCTTCCCCTCTCACAAGAGTCACCTAAGAGGGAAATTCCCCCCCCATTTTCAAAAATGAAATTCAGGCCCTGAATAAATGTCTAAAAATCCTGATTGGAGTATCACTATAAATAGTTATAAATGATAAAAAGAAGGCTTTAAAAGATCGGTATCGGCAGATACTGCTTTCGGTGACCAGCGATCGGCCTCAAAAATCCTGATCAGTGCACCCCTACTCATACGGATTCGGAATGACATGAGGGTAAGTAAATCACAGAATTTTGATTTTTTGATTAAATGTACCCTTAGGTCTAGTGCTTATACTTTCAAATCAGTGGGAGTTTTTACATTTGAGTTGCCCATGTACTATCACTGTACTTTACTGTAATTTTTTTAATAAAAATAACAGTCAAGAATACCACATATGCTGCTACTAGAGTTTAACTTGTAAACTTGTGTCCTTTAAGCTGTGCTCCACATTGGTCTCAGACAAAGAAAAAGTAACAACTTTTTTTGCACAGTTACAGTGAATAAAAGGGCATGAGGTGGTGGTGACTCTGCCAGCTCAGTCTCTGTGGGTAGGAGCTTTTGAGCAGGGGATCACATTTCCTGCTGCCACTCATAGCACAATGACCTACAGTAACCCACAGGGAGCAGGGTTACTACAGGGCAAACCACTGTACTGACAGAAAAATTTTTTTTACAGGCTACTGTGCAAAGTGCTCTCTCTCTCTCTACCTAACACACATGACTTCAGCTGATGTGAAGCTGAAAGAACACTCATAAAACCAGCATTGTTAAATGAATATTTAATATGTTACATGCCCTAGATTTTGTGTGGTTCGATCTTAACACAGGCACACTTAAAAATGAGATATAGCTCAAGTCGGGCGTGGAATTCACATTAAACGCAGTGAATGGAAGAGAAATGGCTTTACTTCCACTAATATCACACAAAACCTGCATACACCCACATACCATTGCCTTTCTTCCTGTTGTTCTTCTGAATTTTTTTTTTCTTACTGTATTGGTACGGAAGTTTAAAAATGTCTCTACTCCTAGACGATGATGAAATGTTCTCAGTCACAACTTCCTCAAACAATATCCATTACGTTGTTGTAATACATGTGTTTTTTCCGCGTGTACATACCTCGTCTGCTCCTGCAGAATAAGGTGAGGCTCCACGAAGAACTTTACTCTGAGCCGTAGTCTGCAGGGCGTGAGATTGTCCATCTGCTGGGAGATTCTGTTCCTCAGGTTCAGCCACAGGTTCTCTCCCTTACTGCCAGAAAACTGCAGCCCAAAGTAATCCACCTCAATAATTCCCAACTTCCGACATACCTGTCACCAACAAAGAAAGAGCCACACATTGTTAAACATCAAAATTGGTTTCCTTGTCCCCTTCAAAACAGCCTGGACATTATGCCCTACATCTCTTTTTGTGTTTGCCGTATAAATAAAACATTTTCAGTTTTTTTTTAACCTGAGAATTGTGCCATCATTTACTCATCCTTATTTATGGACAAACGATTCCTTTAACCATAAACTTTGCTAAATATATTTGTTTTAACAGGGGTGTCAAACTCAATTCCTGGAGGGCCACAGCCCTGCAGAGTTTAGCTCCAACCCTAATTAAACACACCTGATCCAGGTTTGTGTGTTGGAGCAGGGTTGGAACTAATGCTGCATTCAAGTCCTCCAGGGACGTTCGTACTTACGAGTTGACAAGTCATAATAATGATGTCAGGTGCGTTCAAGTCACTTTAGTCGGAACAAGACGGCGATTTAACTTTTCTATAGCTGCGTCTCATTTAGAAGACTGCGCCCTCCGGAGGTCGCATTCAAAGGCTGCATACGTCATCGAGGCTGTCTCATTTCAGAAAAGCATGTAGGACACAATGCGACCTTCGAATGCGACCTTCTTTCACAGGAATTCGGAGGATGCATGAGGTGTATCCTTCGCTACTACAGATAACCCACAATTCTTTGCGTCGCCGTGAACAACCGTTGTTAATTTGAAAAAATGCCAGCGCCGGCAGATGTACACACAAGCGCAGATGTGGCGTTTACAACTTACCTTAAATTGCCTCGGTAAAAACGGATAAACTTTGTTTTTAAAATCCTCCTTTTTTTTTTCCTCTAACAGATGTCTGCTGTACATACGCTGCAGCTCCGCAAACATTGAACAAAATAAAACAAGTAAAAGCATTTTTTTTTCAAATTACTTTCCAAATTTAGAAATAATTTTCCTTAATTTAAGTAGTGAGAGAGCGCAACGATGCTCTAAATGTGTTGGCATAGCAACGTGATACTTCCAGTTTCCTTTTCCGCCTGTCCTACGAAGGCTGTCTCGTTTAATTCTAGGTTGAAGACACTTCGTATATGCATCCTACAGAGGATTCGACCTCCAGAGGGCGCAGCCTTCTAAATGACACAGCTTATATAAAAAAAAAAAATAATAATAAAAAAACTCTACATCTACAAAATAAAGAATGTGCATCATTGTGTTTTTTCCTGTTTCTGTTTTTATTCAATTTATGAAGGTGATGTAAACTGAATCATGTGTTCTATGGTAATTATACAATAATATAATATTTTGTATATGTAACCAATTTTATTTTACATTACAAAAAATTACTAATTTCATTAATTTCAACAAATTTACCGTCAATACAGATGCTGCATATCTAGTCTTTGGCTGAGTCCATTGCATCCGACATGTTTTCTCATGGACACGCCCCCAACTCAGAAACTCATGGCTTAAAGAAAATTTGAGTTTCCCACTCATAACGAAGACTTTGTGGTGGCGTTCAACTCATAAATACGATCTATCCGGCATGACTTGAACGTACCATAAACTCTGCAGGGCTGCGACCCTCCAGGAACTGATTTTGATACCCGTTTTATAATATAATCATGATATACACTAACTTAGGCCTGGGGGATAAAACAGTATCGATATTTATCGACGGTACACCTTCGATAACGATATAAATTTTTTCAATTTAGCGCACGATATAGGCACGTGCTACATGAGTGATGAAGACCGTACACACAAACACGAACACATGCTGAAATGAGTGCTGTGTCTGCCTGTGATGAGAAGATTGCGAATAAAAACAAATGAATATTAGTCGAATTTAAAAAACATTTGCATTTGAATGTCCTGGAGGCACCCCAACACTGCAAATTTTGCATGTATCCTTTTCTCTGACACCAATTTCAGGTCTTGGAGTCTCTACTAATGAGCTGATGACCTGAATCAGGTGTGTTTGATTAAGCAAAACGTGCAGTGTTGGGGTGCCTCCAGGACCAGGGTTGGGAACCACTGGTCTAGCCCACGAGATGCGCCGCTGCTGCGTTATTCATTCAAAATATTAGAGAAATATAGAAGCTCAATTCGGAGAAGATCTTGATTAGGTGAAAATCGAAACCAAGCCACTCACACATATTCAGTGCATTTTTAGACAGACAAAATTATGACTGCTGCACTCGTGTCTCACACAAGAGATGTAGCCATGCAAAGTTAAAACGGTTTAAACTTTTAGAAAACACGTCACGAATTTATGGAGGTTTATTCCTTTTCACTGCGTCTCTTATGTTTTTAAATGCAATCTGCGTGACGGGCGATTCGACTCTTTGGATTAAGCAATGCATAAATACATGATGCTGTTTTGTTTATAATTGTTTATGCAATTTACGAAATTATATTTGCTTTATATGAGTTAATTTAGACGTAATGCAGGTTTTTTTTTTTTAAATAAACATTTATTTCCTTGTGCTGCATTTTAAATGTGCTGCATTATTTTACTCATCCAGTGGCCTCGGGAGACGAGACAAAAGTTTCCTTAAAACCCATTTAATCTGCATATAAAACATTAGAAATTAGATATTTGTTTAGTTTTTAATTGTGTTTGACTGTTAAAACAAAAAATATTTGTTGTGTCTCAATAATTTGGGTTAATTTAAAAATACAATGGTTAAATTTAATGTTTTTCTATTGCTCTTCGTTTTAAAAAAAGGTTATAAAAATGTCAATAATTATCGATACCGAACGATATGAAACACTGTATCGTTGATAAATTTTTTTAGCTATATCGCTCAAATTAACCATGGTTTTACTATAGTAAAAGTGTAGTGACCATGGTTGTTTGGCACATTGATTACCATTTGTATAAACACAGTTTTACTACAAATACCATGGCTAAACTATGGATGGTTTAACTATAGTAACCATGGTTTTATTTGTAGTAAAACCATGGTTAATTTTCAATGTTGTGGTTTATTTAAACAAATCAAGATAAAAAACAAAAAAAAACCAACAACATGGCTTATATTTTTATTTTTGAGTTTTTCAGGAGGCGATTATTTCCCCTCAAAGTCTCATTTACGTAATAGAGGTGAGAAAAATCCCTTTAAAGGGCAAATCTTAAGTCCAGTGAGGCAAAATGACGTCTTTAGGGCTCTATGCTATAGAGGGAAATAAAGTTTGTACGGTTCATGAAAATATCCTGAGATGACATGCTTACACAAGTGAAATTAATTCACAAATTTAAGCCTACACTTATGAAAAAGAAGTTTATTCAAGTGTGCTATTAGTATACTTCTTTTAAACTAAAAATAGGAAAGTATACTTTGTCTACTTTTTATGCACTTCTCAGAAATATACTTAATGACATTTAAGTATACTTGATTTATACTTAGAAAAAGTCTAAATATATTTGAGCTATACTTGTGTTCCTAGAATCCGTGTTTTCATTGTTATACTGTAGGGGCGCTAGTACACATCTTCTGTACAGAATTTCCAAAAAACACAAGTGAAGAAGAAACCGAAACAACAGATGCTTCCACATGTATTCTAACACGATCATCAGACATAAAACAGCATCAAAACTGTGTAACGTTGATGTAATGTCGACCAATGAAGAGGTAATACTGACTGTCAAGCTGTGGGGTGTTGATCGACTTTATCTACGTTTTGATTATCATTCTGAATCCAATTCATAGTCTTTTTTCAGCTTTTGTTCAAAATGTTGTTTATCTCTTTATTTATGAAACTGATCCACATTCAAGCGTTTACAAAAAGAATGCATGCAGCTAGAATACATTTTTTTTGTTTACAAGCAGATACTCTGTTCTTTTGATGTTTTTTATGTTCAGATATTCATGTAACAAAATATACACAAATTAATACCTAAATAGGGACATATTAGAATACTTCAAGTATGATGTAAAGCTCACTTAAAGAAAACTTACGAGTATACTTGCAGTATAAAACTACTAAACTAGTAGTTTACTGAGACTATACTTCAAAGTGTACTAAAAATGCTACTACAAGTATTTAATTAGTAAACAATCAGTATTCATACAAGTTCACTTTTAGTATAGTTGCAGTACAACCTAAACATTTTGATGTAAACTAGTTGTGTACTTAAAGTTTACTACTGTTATACTTAAAGTATACTTAAAAGTATATACTTTTATATACTAGAAAGTGGGCCAATTTAGTCCCAAGGAGTATTGAAATAGTACACTTACAAGCATACTACTAGTACACTGATAT
>NW_015505237.1:3716905-3718916 GCF_001515645.1 Sinocyclocheilus grahami
TTATCTACGTTTTGATTATCATTCTGAATCCAATTCATAGTCTTTTTTCAGCTTTTTGTTCAAAATGTTGTTTATTTCTTTTTTTTATTATTATTTATAAAACTTACCCACATTCAAGTGTTTAAAAAAAGAATGCATGAAGCTAGAATAAAATGTTTTTGTTTACAAGCAGATACCCTGTTCTTTCTTTTGGTGTTTTGTATGTTCAGATATTTATATAACAAAATATATACAAATTAATACCTAAACAGGGACATAGTAGTACACTTAAAGTATGATGTAAAGTTCACTTAAAGAAAACTTACGAGTATACTTGCAGTATAAAACTACTAAACTAGTAGTTTACTGAGACTATACTTCAAAGTGTACTAAAAATGCTACTACAAGTATTTAATTAGTAAACAATCAGTATTCATACAAGTTCACTTTTAGTATAGTTGCAGTACAACCTAAACATTTTGATGTAAACTAGTTGTGTACTTAAAGTTTACTACTGTTATACTTAAACTATACTTATATACTAGAAAGTGGGCCAATTTAGTCCCAAGGAGTATTGAAATAGTACACTCACAAGTATACTACTAGTACACTGATATTTGTATACTTGCTACATAAAGTATACTTAAAAATATACTTGAACTTTACTTAAGTATACGTACTAAAATAAACTTGAAGTATACTACTTTTTGGTAAGGGTAGCTACATCGCCATGAAAACGCAACATTAATCTCCTTTAATTTCATGTTTTCAAAATTGGTGCTACACTAAAAAGTTTGAGGTTTGTGTAAAAATCAGACAATACAACTTCAGAGATGTCCCTAAAACATTTATAACATGTTGCAAACCCATCCACTCTGTCCTTTACGCTGGAGGAGGTGTAGTATCTCCATGCACGAGCCAAACATCTGCTGCTGAAGCGAATGAACTTTAGTAACCTCGCGCATGCCATCACACATGCACGCACTATTGTTTAGAATAACCAAACATCCTTTTTTTCTGGAAATAATAACGTAAACGTTCAACCTACAACACACGGTGTCTGTTAATTATCATGCACGATTATTTTGTTTTTTTTGGAACCATACAATATGTGCAGCCTAACATTTGACTATTTGTGTGAATGATCGAACGAAAGAAATGTTCGAATGGGACTTAAAAATGCTTTAAGAACATGCTAAAAATAAGTAGTCATGTTTACCCAAATAAACGCGTGAAATCAAAAGACATAGACTGATGTTGATATCAAGTTTGCATGTGCTTCATATCAACTCATTCATTCCGCGCTCAGGCTACAGCTTTTGTTTTTCAGAATGTGTGCGTATTTTCTATATGTAACGAGCGAGGGCTGATCGTATACATGCACGCTTCAGAAACGTGTAATAATAAACATCACATCCATTTCACATTAAGACTTTCATTCATCATCTTACCTTATTCAGACAGTCCTCTCCGTTCGCCTTCGCGTCCACTTCAATCTCCATCACCACCGCGTCCGGTCGAGTTACATGGCAGAGCATTTTGGAGAGGTGTTTTGTCTTTGGTCTACCCGTCCTGTACGAAAAACAGTACAAACAGCTCTCACTGTTGTCCTCTCTAAGCACCCTACATCAGTCCTCGCTCACTTTCCTCAAGCTTTCTGTGCCCAATGTGGTTGAGCGCTTCCTGCTGTATACATATACGAAGCGCTGTTTAAACCCCGCCCACCCCCACCACAGCCAATCACAAGAGGCGTATCAAAGCCTACAGCGAACGCTGACAGCAACAGAAAGCCTGCCATGTTCACTTAGTAGTGAATACTGTAGACGCCACGAGCGTCCCTTTCAGGTGCGTTATGTTTATGAAGATGCTCGAGTCAAGTTGATTCAATTCAGATAACGAAAAAAAAGATTGTGCATCACAAATATGATTACACATGTACAGTACATACACATACTGTGTAGTACAGGCCTATATACTGCACAAATACAGTAACATCATATCACAGATTATCAGATAATCATATTTACAACCC
>NW_015505237.1:3718953-3740132 GCF_001515645.1 Sinocyclocheilus grahami
ATATTCTACCCCCCCCCCCCCCCCCCCCCCAAAAAAAACATAAAACAATTTCCCCCTATATTTTTCATCTGATATTCCAGTTCACCAGTTAACATGCTAATGATCATGATTATAGGTCTACATTATCTATCTATCTATCTATCTATCTATCTATCTGTCTGTCTATCTGTCTATCTATCTATCTATCTATCTATCTATCTAAAAAAAACATTGTGCACACAGCAATAAATAAATACAATTAAATATGCATGCTTTAATATAAATGAATATAAAAAATAAATAAAATTAAATACTATGTATGAAAATACAATTAAACAAATTCAATATTTATTTAAAATAAATAAAAATATAAAATGTATACATAAAATAAAAATACAAATAATATATATTTAGTATGACTAAATTAAACCTTGCAAGAAACTTTACTTGAAGTTTGATTGCTTGTCCTTCTGAGACACTATTTTATGATCAAATTTACACTTGAGTACGTCCTAGCAAAAATCTCGTAAGTAAGAATGCTGCCCAACGCCAGAGCCTTCGGTCTCGTCCAAAGCCAGAAGACGGATGGAGTGAGTGCCAATGTGTTACTAACTTGAGATTACACTTCACATGTATTATGCATGTTTGCCTACAACCCTCCCTTGAGGAGCACGTTGACACTGGGAGTGAGACATCGGCCAAAAAGCTTTGATAATGAAAATTTAAGTTGCTGGAAGAAAACAGAGAGTGGAAAAAATAGCTATTGAGCTATTGATGCATTTTCCAGTCATGTCAGACCAGCAGCTGTCCACAGGGACTGACTAGATTGTGTTGTCCTCAGAATGACCTTGCAGTGGAGTCGTGCGAGACAGCCCCGGGACAGACACCCAGCGCTCCAACACCTGTCCCCAAACTCCACTCAGTGTTCCCTGAATACATCACATCAGGAAAGCAGTGCGCTTGAGGCTGCTTGGAGAAAACAACAAGCGCGAAATGCCAAGACGGATATTTTCTGCTCACCGTAGCCTGCCCACACATTGTCAGTTTGAAACTTTTTCTCCACAAGCATTCACAGCCAGACATGACAACAGTCTGACTAAAGTTGACTGCACAAACAGCAGAGAGTGTCCATGCAGCAACTGTTTCTGCAGGTGTGCTTAAAATTGTTTACAGGTGATGTAAAATACATTCATATAAAACTAAAAAATGTGGTGTTGATGGTCCTGGGTCTTAAAGGTATAGCCATCTGTCATCATTTACTCACCCTCATGTTGTTCCAAACCTGTATGAGTTTCTTTCTTCTCTTGAACACAAAAGAAGATACTTTGAAGAATATTGGTGACCAAACAGTTGACGGCAGCCATTGACTGCCATAGTATCTTCAACATGTTTTCCACTGAACATTTGTTTTGATCGATTTTTAGAGTTTACACCGAAAAGTTCACATTTCTGTGATATTCGCAAACAGTGAATTACTGTCGCAAACTCTGACAGAAATTCAATGATGTCTAGGCTGTGCATGGTTGGTTATCATGGCACACCTGATCCAAGTTGGCTGTTATGCTTTCTCCAATGGTAGACTTGCAGATCCCAAAAATAATGCTGCCTTCACGTGCTATCGGAATTATTGTAAATACGAGTTTCATAAAAGGAAACTGGATGTGAATGGCCACTCAAATCGTATTTACTGGAAACTAAATAATTTTGATACCAGAGTATTCAAGCAGGGCAGACCATAAACTTTAAACATGGTAGAGGGGACAACGCTTGCTGCTGTCAATGCAATTTTTCCCCCCACAACAACACATTGTCTTGTTGCTAAAGTAGTCTATTTATAGCAAGGGGAATGTTTATATGCTTGTCAACCAATGGGATGCTACATTTTGATTCTTTCCAACAACAAAGCACTTAAATGCGACAAGCTCGTTATCACGACTTCATAAGTGGGAAATAGGAAATTTCTGATAGCACGTGAAGGCAGCATAAGACCATCTTGGGTTCAAGTCAAAAAACCAAGAAGGACGCATCCATTTTTAGTGCAACAAATGGATAAAAATGTAAAAGCGCTGTATTTTACACAAATAATATTTTAAATTGTGGCCATGTCGTACTAATTTGTTCCCTTGACTTAGTTAAATTATGGCCAGTGTTCCCTCATTTTAGGTTCAACTGTAGATTTGTACTAATTTGTTCCCTTGATTTCATTAAATTGCGGTCACATTTTAATAATTAAGTGTAGTTTATTTAAATCATGGCCACAACTGAACTAAAATGAGGGAATAAATCATGCAACCAAATTATGGTCCCATCACGATATCTTGCTTTTTCACCGCATGTCATGGACGGAAATTATATTCTCTTTTTCCTAGGAAAAAACTAAAATATATATTTAAAATTTCAGAAGAAAATGTGAGTGATGTTTGTCCATACAAAACTTGCAGTCATGATGTTGAGGAGCTGCAGGTGGTTGTCAGGGAACAGGGTAATGCTATGCAGTTACAAAGATATGCTAAATGGTTGTAAGCATGTTGCTGTGTGGTTGCTAGGGTATTCCAAGTGATCACTTATTGGCTCAAGTGTGAAGAGCTCACAGTCACAGCCTGCCACAGTTCTGCTTGTATCAGATTGAATGAACAGCTTTTAATGCATTATGCCGACACAGCATTATTCAATCTGTTGTAGCGCATGGTTGAAAAGATGACACACAATACAATAAATCAGTAGCTTGTTAAATTATACATACTTTGCATATTTTATAGCAGATTCGATTTTCTTACAAACTGTTCATCTAATGTGCTCTGAAAGTCACCGAACGTCCAATCCTCAATGATTATGCTGCTTGCACAATGCGATTAACCCATGCAGCACACGTTCCTGGATCAACATCCTGTGTTCAATCAGTTATTTCGCTTTGATTTCAGGTTAGGGTTGGAATTGTATGATTGGAGTCGGTAAAATGTTTCAATGTTTTTGAAAGAAGTGTCTTATGACCTTAGGCTGCATTTATTTAAGCAAAAATACAGTAAAAACAGTAATATTATGAAATATTATTGCAATTTAAAATAACTGTTTTTATGTGAATATATATTATAATGCAGTTAATTCCTGTGATGTAAAGCTGAATTTTCAGCATCATTACTCCAGTCTTCAGTGTTGAAATCATTCTAATATGCTGATTTGATGCTCAAGATATGTGATGAATAGCAAGCTCAAAACAACATTTCAATCACAACAACACTTGGAATAGTTTTAGCATGTTCATTTTGCTTGGTGGAATAGTAAATAGGAGCTAAAACTCCCACCTGGGTGACATAACAGACCATGCAAAATAAAAATTTAAAAATTAAAATTAAAATTAAAATATTGCAAAGTAACGTTGCAACCTTGCAAACAATAATAAAATCAGAGAAGGACTTCAACTGTAAGCGACACGAGTATACGCAAAACAATATGATGTTTGTCATTATTACAATTTTATATAGCCTAGCCCACATTTTTATTAACTTTTTTTTTTTTATTTACCGCTTAGGCAATAACGTTGACAATAACTTATATCTTCAACATATGTTGTCTATGACCAAAAATGTAAGTTGTTCAGTGGACTTTTAAAATTTGTTTTGTTTGAGAAAATTAAAATATACCGTTAGTGTTTTTTCTTTTCTTTTGATTTAGTCGAGTTGGTTTTGCATCAAACACAATGTAATTTTCGGCAATCGAGATCTGGCAGCAACAGCACATTTTTCCATTTGGGCGAGCGCTTCGCAAACAGCTTACCTCGCGCATTAAATCTGCCGCAGACCAGCAAATCACTGAGAACGCGCATCGATCCTGACGAGTCATAGCAACAGAGCGGAGGCGAGAAAGCTGCGGAGAATCTGCTTGCCTGGAAGCAACCATAACTGATGTAGATTTACAGAAAATTACTGCCATTTGGCAAAAAAATCATTTTACGTACGTATTCCTAACTCTTTAAGCTTTAAGTTACATTTGACAAATGACAAGGGATCAATTTATAATCATGTTTTTTGAATTATCCCGTGAACTTATTCTCTCAAATGGCCTGGGTATGCGGAGCATTCGCAGCTTATATGGACGGAATGCCACTGATAAATCCATTAGTAGATCTAGACAGGTGGAGCTGGGGGAGGTGGAGGGTTTAAGAGGAAATCTGATAGAGTGCCGCAGGACCAGCTAACAGTGAACACTGAACTAGACTATTTAAATGTTGAGCAAGCGATCTCACTGGCTGCAGAATCAGAAGAGGCCAATCAGCTTGCCATGTAATAAACTGTGTAATTTGATTGCTAGCAGGTTGTATGTACACAATCTTTCAGTTTCATGACTGAAATTGGTATTTATTAGAAACAGAATTGTACATAATACATAACTGTATTAAGAATTGTTAAAAAGAACAGTATAAAAGTCTTTACTGTCACTTTTGATCACTTTAATGGGTCCTTGCTCTGAAAGAAGCATTTCGTTTCTGTAACAAATCTTATAAATCATGTTTTTGGAATTATCCCGTGAACTTATTCTCTCAAATGGCCTGGGTATGCGGAGCATTCGCAGCGTATATGGACGGAACGCCACTGATAAATCCATTAGTAGATCTAGACAGGTGGAGCTGGGGGAGGTGGAGGGTTTAAGAGGAAATCTGATAGAGTGCCGCAGGACCAGCTAACAGTGAACACTGAACTTGACTATTTAAATGTTGAGCAAGCGATCTCATTGGCTGCAGAATCAGAAGAGGCCAATCAGCTTGCCATGTAATAAACTGTGTAATTTGATTGCTAGCAGGTTGTATGTACACAATCTTTCAGTTTCATGACTGAAATTGATATTTATTAGAAACAGAATTGTTTAACTGTATTAAGAATTGTTAAAAAGAACAGTATAAAAGTCTTTACTGTCACTTTTGATCACTTTAATGGGTCCTTGCTCTGAAAGAAGCATTTCGTTTCTTTAACAAATCTTATTTGCTTATAACTGGAGTCACTTATTCACGCAGATTTACGCTACAAGCTTTTGTAGAATTGTACAGTAAGAAAGTTATTTCCCTTAACCAGGAAATTAACGTTCTTAGAATTGACAAGACAGTTGACCCTGAGAGGTCAGCTAAATAATCTACAGCGGATCTAAAATATTCATAATTAATTATAACTAGTTATGGTTAATTATTCATATTTCCTGTGAGCTGATTCGTTACACAAGGATGGGGTTTATCTTGACACAACATCATATTTATCTGAAAGAAACACTTCCTATATGTAGAGTGGCTTTGCTTATAAAAATTAGGCCACCGTTACACCCCACATCAGTGTGAAGCTCTCAGGAATTGTGACGGCTTATTGCCCCTCTGGCTCCACACTTCCAGCTGATGAAAAACTCAGTCCTCTGCGTGAATGTAATTTTAATGACAAAAAACAGAGGTAGAGGAGAGTGGGGTGAGCTGTGCCACCTTTTAGTTAAAGGAGAATGAGACTGTGGTAAAACTAATCCATAAATCTTTTTTTTTTTTTTTTTTATAATTTGTATCTAACACCATTTTATAAACTACCAATGCACTAATATGGATGGCATATATTTTTAGGCCTGGATAAGTATACATTAATTTTACCACAAACTTACCATGCAAAATATGCACCTCTGAATCATAGGCAACTGTATGAAGGCCAGTGTTCGGGAGTAACTATTTACAAAATAAATCCATTACAGTTACTGAGAAAAAATGTGTAATTAAATTACAGTTACTTATAAAAATGGTAATGATTACAAAGGGTTACATTTGAATATTTTCTGCAAAAAATCTAGGATATGTTGAATAATATTAATCTATTGCTTTGCCTGTTTTTGATGTGCATCCATCAAAATGCCTCCTGCCATTTAAAGGCCGTTTAAGAAAAGCCATGCTATTCTGATGCTTTTGATTGGTTCTCTTGTTTGAATTTGCAGCACACCATGTCTGCCAGTTACCACTGAAAGCTTTAATACAGCCTGTATGAAATTTGCCACCATGACAAGTGAAAAAAATGCCTTCCATTACTGGAAATGTAATATAATTAAATCGGAAACAATCAAAAATCAGAACAATCTCAAAGTAAAAAGAGGTGCGAAAGTGGCTGTGCTTTAAAATTAAATTAATATAATCTTAATTTAAGTGATGAAGTATTATTGGTGTTGACTACTACTATAAGGTTAACACTGCCAAATATTTGAACATGATTAACAGCTGAAAACATTCATTAGAAATTTCGAAAAGTAATCAGAAAGTAATCAAATGTAACCAGTTAAAGTAATTGAAATAGTTACACTACTTATTACATTTTGAATGGGGTAACATGTAATCTGTAACCGGTAAACTATTACATTTCCAAAGTAACCTTCCCAACACTGATGAAGGCCACTTTCCAAATATTTGGTCACATGACAAAAAATTTACACAATTTGCTAAATTATTGGGCTGACACATCTTACTCCACGCTCTCTAAGTCATTTCCTTTTTTCTCATTAAAATCACACATAAAATATCCAGAATACCAGACAGATAAAATTGAAATAGGCTTTGTTTGAAACAAAAAAAGCAATCTGACCAATCTGAGTGTGTTAGCTAATCATAAAGCCTGAAGATAAAACAAAACTACCTGTTGAACAGTACCAAACAGGAAACAGTCATTATTTCTGATGCAGTTTAAGTTTCTCCTCTAAGCTTTTGTGTCAATTAACCATGTTTAGCATTACGTTTACTTGAACTTCTATTGCTTTATCTTGATATTATGATGATAAAGACATCATAAGTTTAAATCTGACCACATAGGACTTTCAATGACCTAATTTTATGTGGCATCACTGCCTCACACAATACCAGAAGGTGTGAGGCATCTGATTTCCAGAAGAGACAGGTCATAGTTATGCCATAAGAATGCAGTCATCCCTACAGGACAAACACAACACCATCCTTCTTAAGAGATCACAGTCTGCTGTCTCAATTCCTTCACCGAGCATCGTTCTCCAGACAATCCTTAAAATATGGACCTGACTGCAAGAAGACAAACATCCAGACCGGACAGGAATGATGAGAAGACAGCAAAAAGGTCAGATGAATCTAAATTGGAATTAGTAAACAACACGCAGCCTGAGAAGTTTGTCTTGCACACATTCAGGAAGGACACACACAGCCAGACTTCGATATCGGATAGTCAGAATCAGCACTTACGAACAAATATGGCATCCTGTTTGCCTCTGCGCCGCTCTTGGTGTGTCTGTTTACCTGGACGCAATGAGGACACTCCAGTCTCAACGGACTCCTGCTCAGCCATCAACTTTGTGTCTGCTGTTGGCAGCCATGTGAACTCTGAATCCCCCAGTGATTTATCAACTTCCATAGATACAGGATTGATGGACGGCTCTCATGCTGAGCCGCACACCCCAGGACAGGAAATGGTGCTCATGTCCCCTCTCTTCTGCAGTAATGTGGACAGTGGAGGAGAGATGGATTTGGCCCTGTGGGAGATCAACGTTGTGCTAAGAGTGGAACTCTGGGATACGGGAAGTCAGCACGGGGCCAGACGCTACATGGCAAAGTGGCAGCTGTCAGATGGAAATATTCTGCTGGCAGAGGACTTCTGGCTGCCTGGAGTGACTGACTGAGAGGAAAAACAAACACGGCAAGCATTCTATTGGAATTACAAATGTATACATTAATATGTGTGTTTTTTATATAGTAATAGCATCTGTATTGTTATTGCTCATAATGATTTGAACAAACCCTTAACTCTAAACATTAAAGTGCAATTTGTAACTGTTTGTGATTCAAACATGAATGATACCTCAAATCATGCTACTTGTTAAGAATAAGTGTACTTATACCTTTCCAAATAATCAAAATAGCAATGTTCCCCCAGCTGTCAATAAAGCAGGCACAAACTGCATAGAAAAACTCATTCAGAATATGTCAGCAAACGCATAGCACTGCATCAGAACACACTATAAACTTCCTAGCAATGGACAAAAAACACTCAGAATACAGTGTGTTAGCAACCACATAGCAATAACCCAGAAAATATTAGCAACTGATAAAAATCACTCATGCTTTGTTTGAAATTGCCCTGTATACCCTCATTCACTATTCCCTACATTAGTCCACTAATATAGTCCAGTTGAAGGAGTGAATGAAAACGAGTGAGTGGATTCGGATACTGAGTGCGCTGGAAGAACTTTTTATTTATCAAAGAATCCTGAAAAAATATCACAGGTCCCAAAAATACACTGATAATAAATCAGCATATTAGAATGATTTCTGAAGGACCATGTGACACTGAAGACTGAAGTAATGATGCTGAAAATTGCTTTGCTTCACAGAAATAAATTATATTTTAAAGTATATTAAAATGTAAAACTTTTATTTTAAATTGCAATAATATTTCACAATATTATTTTGTATTTTACAACAGTATTTTTATCAAATAGATACAGCCTTGATGAGCATAAGAAACTTCTTTAATAAATATTATTGATCCCAAACTTTTGAATGGCAGTGTATTATACTGTAAAAAAAAAAAAGTTTTCTCAGGTATCCTAAAATGTACATAATTTAGTCATGGGTCAAATTAAATACAAATAGCACATTTAAGTTAAAAGTTAAACACTTTTTTGTGTGTGCGTGCTGTACAGGTCTGGTATAAAGAATGAAATAAAATAAATATAAAGAAATAAAATTAGAGGGAACATTGGCGCACACATAAAAGCTGATATTCATACAACACAGCTTAATATTTCTGGCAAACCAAACAGATTTTTATTCCTCTGGAGAGGATTATCAACCACAATGATGAATCACCAGTCCTGAATCTGCCAGCGAGATCAAATCACTTACAGAATATGCATCAAAGGAGGAACGCTGGAGAGAGCAGGGAAAGGGAAGAGCTGACAAAGCAACCGTACAGTATGAAATCATTCCTGATCAACTCTATCAAAGGAAATTATGTAGCATAGGTTGAATAATTTGGTTTGGAGTAGTAATGTTCATATTGAAGTCTTTGAACCTTTTGATTGAAGACTTTGGTGTGTTGGCAGATCTGAGCACAGTTTGTGACATCTCATCTGAAACTCTAGAAGAGGCACATCCGAGATTACTTTTTCTCAAATGTCTGAGTCTGAGACTTGGGCAATCTGCTTTCCATATAATCTCATTGCTGTCTAGGAGAGCATAACCAAATATTCAGGATTAGGGGGACTAAATGTAATAGTTTAAGAAGCACTCATTAAAAAAATCCATATTGGTTGCCCACAATTATTGGGTGGATGTGACCTGGAGAAACAATTGAGAGTATATTACCTTGTGTTTTATTTAATTTTTATATTATTGTGCATTTTTTTTTAAATAACTGAAAATACACTACATTCAAGTTTGTGTGAGTAAAAGTAGTAATGTTCATATTGAAGTCTTTGAACCTTTTGATTGAAGACTTTGGTGTGTTGGCAGATCTGAGCACAGTTTGTGACATCTCATCTGAAACTCTAGAAGAGGCACATCCGAGATTACTTTTTCTCAAATGTCTGAGTCTGAGACTTGGGCAATCTGCTTTCCATATAATCTCATTGCTGTCTAGGAGAGCATAACCAAATATTCAGGATTAGGGGGACTAAATGTAATAGTTTAAGAAGCACTCATTAAAAAAATCCATATTGGTTGCCCACAATTATTGGGTGGATGTGACCTGGAGAAACAATTGAGAGTATATTACTTAGTGTTTTATTTAATGTTTATATTATTGTGCATTTTTTTAAATAACTGAAAATACACTACATTCAAGTTTGTGTGAGTAAGATTTTGAAGGAGAAAGGTTTTATTCAGAAAGGACGCATTAAATTGATCAAAAGTGACAGTTAAGAAATTTACAGTATAATCTTACAAAAGTTGTATATTTTAAATAAATGCAGTTTATTTTAACTTTCTATTAATCAAAAACTCCTGAAAAATTAGTCATTTGTATCATACGAAAATGTAAAGCAGCACAACTTTCATCAGCATTGATAATAAGAAATGCTTCATGAGCAGCAAATCAGCATATCATAATGATTTCTGAAGGATCATGTGACGGACAGCTGGAGTAATGATGCTGAAAATACAGCTTTGCATCACAGGAATAAATTACATTTTAAATATATTCAAATAGAAAACAGTTTTAAATTGTAATAATATTTAACAATTTTACTGTATTTTTACAAAACATATGCAGATTTGTTAAGCACAAGAGGTGTCTTTCTAAAACATTAAAAAAATTTGCCAGTGTAAGAAGGGCTTTTGTATTTGTAGTGATGCTGCGCTGTTGTAGCAGACAGCCGCTGTGGTTTAGAGCCATCATCGCTTTAATATGGCTTAATCACCTCCTGATGTTACATCACCTAGTGATGTGACACGACACTACAGAATAATAGAGCAGTGCATTTGTCCAGGCAATAACCTGCTTGCTTTAATTCTGCTGAGGTCTTAAGAAGGTTGCTTTGTTGCGTGCTGTGAAATTAAATCATATGCATGAGTTGTACAATTTTGCATGAAAGTCATGGCTTTTGCTTGACGGTAAGCCCAATAATGACCCTGACTTTAACACTCATCAAGCTGAGATATGAACTTTAACCTTGTACCGATACATCTGTGTTTTGCTTATCTTGGCAGTCTACTAGATGGCTCAAACAGCTTCTAGTGATTACTCAATTAGCAGTTCTTATCGATTAGAGATTAACACTGTGTCTCACTACGAGGGAATCTCTGTATTACTCCACACTTCAGCATGACATTGTTAGAGTAGGCAGTAGCTAATTTTTCTATACAAAATTGTGATTTTAACTTATGTGAAAAATTAAAATATCACATAAAATATTTACGAATAAAACATGGTTTCCATCCTATGTGTTCAAGAGAACAAAAATGTCAGTAGAATGCATAAGCACTCACCCACTTTTTTAGCGGCATTGGTTCCAGAAGTATTTTCTCCATTAATCTTCCAATGAAAGTCTTCATTAAAGAGCCATGAGCCAAACCAACCAGCTACAAGGTGAAACACAATATTACACACATTACAAACTTGTATTTTAAGCAAAAAGTATTTGAAAATCGGACAACAAGACAAAGGTACAAGACAATGAGGGAAATATCTACAATCCCATGAAGCATTGCAAATGAAATAATGGAATTAAAAATTATTCTAAAGTTGTTGGATACATCCATGGAAAAAATATGCAAATATGTATAGAAATATTTAAGTATTTTGAGTGCCTAGCAAGACCAACTCAATTATGTCATGGTGCTTCATGGGAGTGGGCAGAACTAAAGACCTTGTTTGGCACTATTTGCGCACTGCAACTCTCTAATTGGTGGAACTCTGTACAGTATTATGGGTAACGTAGTTGTTTACCACAAATTTGGTTGTTAAACACGATTATTTAGAAAAATTAAAATCATGTAAACTGGTTGGCACAAATAGCCTGATGGGCCACACACTGACATTGCGCCTTGGGCGTCCTGAGTTCAATCCCGTTCCCTTCGCTTTCCCGCATTTTGCTTCCTATGTAATTACTATAATAATATTGGCAAAAACTCCCCAAAATAAACTGCTTGCTTCAACAAAACCATACACCATCAGTTAACAACCTTGGAGCTCAAAGTAGAACTTTAAAAGTTTTAAGTTTTATGTTAAAATCTATGTCCTTATGGAGAAAATAAATGGAATAAATGAAACATTTTTTGTGTGCATTTTAAGTTTTTATGCACATACTCTCAATCCAACATTTTTAATGCAATATGCCAAAATTCAATAATTCAATGCATAATAAAATATGTGGACGTAAACATGGCTACTGTCACATCTCAAGGTGAAGTAAGGCACTTCATCTGTCTCTTGAAATCTCTCTGATCCTCCTCCCATGTTGCTCATACACAGCCTGAGTGGTCATTGCTCAGAAACACAAGGAGAATATTTCAGGGTTGCTTCTAAAAGCTAAGCCAGCTACATTTATAAAATAATTTACTGCTTTCAAGCACTGGGTCAGATGCCATTTTTATTCTTTCAGCCATCCACTGAATGACAGGCTTTGTGAGATCTCATAGGTAGCAATATGTTGCTTTCAAACACCGACCAAATGAAACCATTTCAATAGACAATCTCAGTACAATGACCAACCACATGCAACAAAAGTTACAATGCATGTTCACAAATCATGTATATTTGGAAAGAGCGATGACATTTGAATCTCTTTCATATTCAATCCAAAATGCACATGGCAGAACACAGCCTGTATTTAGAATTGAAAAACGTATACAAGCATGCTGTTTTGATATGAAGTAAATTAATGTGTCTTGGTCTTTCTGTGCACGTAGGCTCTAAAAGATGACCAAAAACCACATGAACATATATACAAAGAAGCAGGATATCAAGATTAAAAAGTCATTCTCAACTAAATCTGTATGCATTTTAAAGGAATAGTCCCCCCCAAATAAAAATTTGCTGAAAATGTACTCACCCTCAGACTATCCAAGATATAGATTAGTTTGTATCTTCATTAGAACAGATTTGGAGAAATTCAGCATTACGTCACTTGCTCACCAATGGATCCTCTGCAGTGATCGGATGCTGTCAGAACGAAAGTCCAAACACCTGATTAAAAACATCATCAAAAAAACAAAATTATATCACTACTTCCTTTACACTGCAACTTTAAATACTTGTCCATTTTAAAAAACAGTTGTCAATTTTAGTTATTTAATCTGATAAATTTTTTTGCCCCAAAATCTTGCAAACCTACTGAAATTGAATTGTCAAACCCTTCAGATAAGATTCTGTAATAAAAGTCTAACAAACAACATGAAAAGGCCTGGCAGCCTAATGGCACGGTGCCATTTCACAGTAAAGCTGAATTCAAGGATGACTGGAGCACTTTGAAGCACAGTTGATTCCAGTTGGTGAGGCGACGGGAGTCCTCTTAATTAGCCTGTTAATCAGCAGTTTTGCATGAGAGAAATTAAAGCTTTTCAGCATAAAAGACTCACCCGCTGGATCCAAGAAAATATGGAGGAGAAAACATGACTGAAGGAGGAACACAGCATGTACCCTGCTATCATGACATATTCACTGACAGAAAAAAACAAGAGAGAGCTCAGTTCTGTGTGATTATCATACTAACATGAACAATTAACAAATTTGTATTAATAAATAGATTTTCTGTTCAAAATCAAAGCTCCTTGGTACATTTCTGCCACCTACTGGATTGGAGTCTATAGGTGCTATATGCACACACAGGGAAACAATTGTTGCTGCCATGATTTTAGGGTACTTTTACACAACAATGAATGTTAGTTTTTCCTTTTTGTATAGGCAAAACACTGTCAAAATGATCCCCGTTCACATACAGTAGATCTGCGAAAATGCCTTAATGATTTAAATGCTGTATTATGCAGTTGGCGATGTGTAAAGAAACTCTATGTGAACATGTAATATGTATGCGCATGACATCACTTATCACAAACTTGCACTTTGAAGTGTGTTTTCAAAAGTTTGTTTTCACAACCCCAAAAAGCAGCTGTCGTGTATGGCCAAAACGCAAAAAAAGTTTTCACCAAAAAAAGTTTTTTACCAAATCTGATTGGGATGACATGAGTGAATAAATGATGATAGAATTTTCCATTCTGGATTATCTATTACATTAAAGTTACCTAAAATATATATATTTTTTAATTAAAAGTAGACCACATATATAACATAAATGAGATCACACCGTAGCAGATCTATACAGGTGGAGCTGGGGGAAGGTATAGGGTTTTTGAAGTGCGCTGCAACTGCTACAGCAAGCACTAGCCAAGTATTTGAATGTTGAGCAGCAGCTTATTGGCTACTGATACTAAAGAGAAACCAATCAGCTGTGCCATGTGAATAATTATGTCATTATGTCAGGCTTAGTTAGAACCTGTGCCATTCAGAGTTTCATGACAGAACTTTGGATTTACTTGTGCAATTTGGTAATGCTAGTGGCACAGTAATTTTTCCTCCACCTAAAAACAAACATTCATCAAGATTAATAATATAATTATAATAATAAACGGCTGGTTAAAAGGATTTGTGGTCAAGGGTTTTAAAAATCCCTTTGGCAGTGAGAAATATGATTAGCTTGTTGGTTGCGTTAAGTTTAAATGGAACAATAATTGGATTTGCGTGTTTGCCCACTGAAACCAGTCCAAATGGATTTCTGCTGTAAAGGTATGGTGGAACTCGTCTCAGTCACATTTGAGAATTTCAATTGATGAAATATGCAAAACTTTCCTTTGTCCTTGGGACAGCTCCCTAAGGCATGACAAGAAACTCATTAAGTTAAATATCCGGAAAAAGCATTACATAACCATACAGCGACAGGATTATGGCTCTGAAGTCAATGCCAAACACTTACAAAATCGTGATGTTATCAGACAGTAATACCCTGGTATTTTGATAAATATCTTAGCACTGAATTTTCATGTGTCATGATATTTACAAGGAAAAAATGTAAGCTGATTTTAGGTTTTAAAGAGCCCTCCAAAACAGATTACTGGCAAAACATGAACTTTTATTATAAAAAAATATGATTTATTACATAAATAAAAGAGCAGGGTCACGCTAACCAGCAAAACCATACTATCAGGCAATATGTACCTTTTGTTATTTGCTTTTGTAAATCTTATACCTCTGCAAAAGTAAGAATATATAAATAATAATACTTTTATTCAGGAAAGATATGTTCACTTGATTGAAAAAGCACATTCAAAAAGAACACACCTGCTCCATGCTGATTAACAAATTTTGGTTCAATGAGAAATTATGATTTGAAGTTATTATATATTTTAAGTTGCAGCAAAGAGAAAATCACAATTAACAGCTCGACTCTTCAGCACAATGGTAACCACTGTAAAAAAAAAAGTCAAAAAAATAAATAAAATGTCACGACACAAAACATTAAACACTAACAGATCTCTCACTTATTACAATTCAGTCTGACTTTATTTCTTTCATACTAAACTTCTTATTGAGAATTAACTGAGGTTTAGATGTTGATGTTTTATTGAAAATAATCAAGTTTGAAGTCACCTTTGTGGAAATAAGTGTTTGCTGTAACTGGGTTCTTGATCCTTGAATATTTAACATCAGTTTTTCTCTGACCGCTGCAACTGCGTTTTTCTAAAGCACATTTGTCATCACAGCAGTTGTGAGAGAAACTCTGATCAGATGATTTTGATTACTTATAGATGATGACTAAATCGTCATGTAGTGATCACATTCACAGATCATATCAGGAGTCTGATGTTTGCTGTTAGTCTTGTGATGTTATGACAATCAGATATTGTGATTTTTCTCTTTCATTATATAGAAAGTGTTTTGAGCTGTGTCTTTTTGACTCACACAAAGATCAAGAATCAGCGCGTGAATCTCAACAATGGTGACAATCAATGCAAACCTTTTTTGTGACTTTAGTAGCTTGTTTTGTGATGTTCAGAGTTGACCAGTTTATCTGAATATTTTGTTGATTGCCAGCGTTGTTGAAGTTCATATGCAGATTCATGATGTCTGTGAGTCTATGTGATCCAATCCCAACAATTTCTGCGCAATAATTAAAAAACTTAAAAAATTTCAAAGCAGGACAGCATTTCAAAATTTGAAACTAATAAGTCTAAATAATACACTCTTCATTGAGCACTCCTTGATGATAGTTCCCTCATCTCACTAGATTTTCTCAAGCACGTTCAGCTGCAACAAATATGCTTTAGAAACACACAATTACAGCAACCAGAGAAAAGCTAATATCAAAAAGTCAAGGATCAAGACCGCAACTAAAGCAAACGATTATCTCCACAACGGTGACTTCAAACTTTATTACTGTCAATAAAACATCAACATCTAAACCTCTGTTAATTCTTAATTTATTTTGTATGAAATAAATGAATTCAGACTGGATTGTAATAAGTGAAGATGCTGAGATCTAGAGAGATCTGTTAGGGCAGTGGTTCTAAATCCTGGTCCTGGAAAACCCACAACACTGCACATTTTTGGTGTCTCTCTTATCTGACGCTCACATTTGAGGTCTTGGAGTCTTCACTAATGAGCTGATGAGTTGAATCAGGTGTGTTTAAATAGGGAGACATCTAAAATGTTTAGTGTTGGGGGTTCTCCAGGACCATGATTGGGAACCACCGTGATAGGGTTTAAAGATCTGTTGGGATTTAAAGGGTTTCTGTTTTGTGGGTTACCATTGTGCTGAAGAGTAGAGTCTGTGCTTCAGTCCAGAAGAAGACAAAGAAACATTGATATTATGCTGCATGCCACTTTATTTAAAGGCAGTAGCTGTGCTGTTGGTGATGCAGTGATCGTTACATTAGCTCAAGCATGTGTGCTGTTGCTAATGGTTACTGCAAGAGATTTATTTTTTACAGAGAATGTTTCACAATGATAATTCAGGAAAGTTATTTCCATTAATGGTAAATGCTTAGCACCCTGTGCTGCCATGCATGTCACAAGCTGATGAGTTGAATCAGGTGTGTTTAAATAGGGAGACATCTAAAATGTTTAGTGTTGGGGGTTCTCCAGGACCATGATTGGGAACCACCGTGATAGGGTTTAAAGATCTGTTGGGATTTAAAGGGTTTCTGTTTTGTGGGTTACCATTGTGCTGAAGAGTAGAGTCTGTGCTTCAGTCCAGAAGAAGACAAAGAAAAATTGATATTATGCTGCATGCCACTTTATTTAAAGGCAGTAGCTGTGCTGTTGGTGATGCAGTGATCGTTACATTAAATCAAGCATGTGTGCTGTTGCTAATGGTTACTGCAAGAGATTCATATTTTACAGAGAATGTTTCACCATGATAATTCAGGAAAGTTATTTCCATTAATGGTAAACGCTTAGCACCCTGTGCTGCCATACATGTCACCGTTTTTTTTTTTTTACAGTGTGGAAAATGACTTTCATCATTTAAAATAAAAAAGATTATATCAAACTTTAGTAATTTTACCTAACTGGAGAAATCAAGTTACATCTACTAACAGTTATGCTTCAGTAAAACTTGTTTTTCCGGGTTTGTTGAATTCAGTTATAATCAGTAATCTTAAATTATTTATTTCATTTCAACAAAACCAGTTATTGTAGATGTGACCAAATGAAGTACATTTTCTAAGTTGAACTGACTAAACATTTTTTTTTGTGTATAAACCATTATTAATAATTGATTTTAGCTGAGCAGCAAATCAGTGAGACTGAAGACTGGAGTAATGATGCTGAAAATTCAGCTTTGCATCAAATATATTTAAAGGGGACATATGATGTGATTTCAGTTTTTCCTTTCTCTTTGGAGTGTTACAAGCTCTTGGTGCATAAAGAAGATCTGTAAAGTTGCAAAGACTAAAGTCTCAAATCCAAAGAGATATTATTTATAAAAGTTAAGAGTTAACCACGCCTACCTAAAACGGCTCGTTCTAACACGCCCCCACATATCTACGTTACGATGTGGGAAGATTTGCATAACGCAGCCCAAATGTTCACGCAAAGAAAGAAGGCGTAACTTTTATTCTCACTGTAGTATTGTTGTTGCCGCCGCCATGTCGTGAAGGCGCTGTGTGTTTCGTTGTGAAAGCGAAACTACTTTGGTTGGCCTTCCAAAAGAGGACGATATCCGCTTCGTCATGCCTAAAGCTGATCCCTGCTGGTCGCTGAGGAAATACAAGTATAAGTCATTATAATCAGTAATTATGTCCCCACTGGATACAACAAATGCCTCGTTTGTAATGGGTTTTTATTGGTTTTGTCTCGTCGCGCCGGGACACACGGAAACACAGTATGGTAAGGGGCATAACATTTCCGTCACACGCTTGAGGTATTCGGCCAATCACAACGCACGGGATAGCTGGCCAATCAGCGTACACCTCGCTTTTCAGACCGATGAGCTTTGTAAAAATCAACACGTTTCAGAAAGGCGGGGCATAGAGGAGCAACAATAATGTACAGTATGTGGAAAATAATGTTATTATTTAAACCACATAAACACATTGCATTACACCAAATACACAACATAATTATCTTTTTAGCAACGTCATATGACCCCTTTAAAAATATATTACAATAGAAACAGTTATTATAAATTGTAATCATATTTTACAATATAACTTTTTGGCGGTAGCTTTAAACAAATAAATACAGCCTTGGTATGCTTACATACATACATACATAAATAAAAAAATAAAAAAAGACATATTGTACGACGTCCAGAGCATTTTCCTTGTTAATAGATTCCATGCTAAATTATAGGTACGTGAATCTTGACATTCTCTTCAAGATACTTCTTAGTCTTCATAGCACCTAACATTCTTAAGGCAAAAACAAACTGCTCCTGCTAGATCTCATTTCAGAACAAACAGTGTGTGTGTGTAGTGTTTGAGCATGATCTGGTCTGTATGTGTGTCAGTGCAGTGAGACTCGTCCTTGGGGCTTATGGTTGAGAAACAAACTCATGTTCAGTCTAATAAAAAACAGCTCAAGTGCTGACAGAAGAAGTGGAATCTGTGTTAGAGATTTTCATGTACATAACTCTTTTATCATGTCTAATAGACAATAAAGAGCTGTTACACAAACACATGCAGTCAAGCATTCTAACTATCATGTGATTCTGCTTAATTTACATATGTGACATTATAATAATTACACACAGACCCTCTGCTCAATCACTGACTGACTCTCCTGTCTGAAGGTCACAGATGACTCATGAGCAATTCATATCTGGAAGGACGGAGGGGGTCCCATTGATTAAAGCCTTGGTAATAGTTATGGGGAAAGCACACACACCAGTCAGTGCTTCTCATTGATTACAACTAATGAGATTCAATTAAATTTTAATTTCAGACCAGATTAGCATCAGATGCTAAAGCGCTAAAGAGTTAAGTAAATGTTTGTTGTCATGATCTTTCTGTAATGCAATTTGATTAAGTTTAGTTTGCATAGTTTTTTTTTCATTACATGCTGCCCAAATGTGTTGTTAATAATACCACCAGGAAACAAAACAAACAACAACAAAAAGACAAATCAGTAGAAATTGATGGTTTGTTTAAAGCAGTGAATTCGTTTTTTAGTCTTTGCAGGTTATTTAAATTGTCTTGTTTGGAAGTTTTTAGTTAATACTGAAGCAACTTAGTTGCAAACTGTTATTATATTATTTTCATTTATTGAAACAGTTAATATTGTTAACTAAAACTAAAATCATAAAACAGCATTATCATTACTTGAAATAAAATAAACATTAACTGAAAAAAAAAAATTCATACAGAATTGTAACGAATCATCCACTGAAGACGAGCGTAAGTGAGAACCCAAGTGCAGTTTATTTACAGGTGATCCAAACATAATCCAAACAGACGAAGACTAGATACACAGACTCGACTTGACTAGGCATGAACAGACTTCTCTAGAACAGACTCTAGGGTTACAACTTCAATACACAGGCAGAGCAGGGAGCCATGGCGGAGCAGGCAGAGTGGGGGGCCATGGCGGAGTAGGCAGATCGGGGGGCCATGGCGGTGCAGGCAGAGTAGGGAGCCATGGTGGAGCACGAAGAACAGGGCGGCCGGGTGATGACGGCAGAGCAGGAAGCCATGGTGGAGCAGAGACATGGACAGACCACTTGACTGTGAGTTCATGAACGGCCTCCTTGGCCGTGGCAGGACAGACTGTGAGTTCGTGAACGGCCTCCTTGGCTGTGGCAGGACAGACAGTGAGTTCATGAACGGCCTCCGTGGCCGTGACAGGACAGACAGTGAGTTCGTGAACAGCCTCCATGGCTGTGACAGGGCAGACGGTGAGTTTGTGAACGGCCTCCATGGCTGTGAGAGGGCAGACGGTGAGTTCGTGAATGGCCTCTGTGGCCATGACAGGTCGAACAGTGAGATCGGAAGCGGACGCCACCACCTCAGGAGGTTTTGCAGCGGATGCCGCCACCTCTGGAGGTTCTGCAGCGGATTCATGCACAGGAAAGGCCCTTGGAACAGACTCGTGGACAGGAGAGGCCTCTGGAGCGGACTCGTGGACAGGAGAGGCCTCTGGAAGGAGGGGGCTCTGGAGCGGACTCGTGGACAGGAGAGGCCTCAGGAGCGAACTCGTGGACAGGAGAGGCCTCAGGAGCGAACTCGTGGACAGGAGAGGCCTCTTGAGCGCAGTGTACAGCCCACGCGCTTAAAATGGCGACCGCCATTAAAGTAAGGGCGGCAGGACCTCTAGCACTGTTGGGCTTGAGAGCACTGACGTCAACGGGATGCCTGCAGCTCTCACCGACATCAGTGGTATGTCCATCATGCTAGCTATCAGTCCTTTTAGTCTTGGCCCAAGCTCCGCGTCCGACTCGGGCGTGGCGACCATCTTGGCCGGGGACTCGGTCGTGGCGTGAGCAAACTCTGAAATGGTGGCCATGTCGTGACGAGACTCTGGATGATCAGCTAAGACGTGACGAGACTCTAGAAGAGCGGCCATTTTGTTTAGAGACTATTGTGTGGTGGCCATCTTGCAATGAAGCTCTTCAATGGCGGCCATATTGTGAAGAATCTCCTGAGTAACCAGCATAATGTGAGCAGGCTCTGGCTTGGCAGACGTGATGTGAGCAGGCCCTGGGGTAGCAGACATGACGTTAGCAGACTCTGGCTTGGCAGACATGAATTGAACAGGTTCTGACTTGGTAGATATGACATGAGTAAACTTTGACTTAACTGGCATGGTCTGAGCAGGCTTTGGCGTACCAGGCATGACGTGAGCAGGCTGTGGCTTGGCAGACATGACGTGAGCAGGCTGTGGCTTGGCAGACATGACGTGAGCAGGCTGTGGCTTGGCAGACATGACGTGAGCAGGCTGTGGCTTGGCAGACATGACGTGAGCAGGCTGTGGCTTGGCAGACATGACGTGAGCAGGCTGTGGCTTGGCAGACATGACGTGAGCAGGCTGTGGCTTGGCAGACATGACGTGAGCAGGCTGTGGCTTGGCAGACATGACGTGAGCAGGCTGTGGCTTGGCAGGCATGAGGTGAGCAGGTTCTGTAGACTCTGACGTGACTTGAATAATCCCAGATGTAACGTGAAAACATTTTGGTGTGGCGGATACTGGAGGATAGCAGGATTCCTCATCAACTATCCCCACAGTAAATGGAGAGCCAGCCAA
>NW_015505237.1:3740452-3742662 GCF_001515645.1 Sinocyclocheilus grahami
CTGGCATGATGTGAGCAGGTCCTGGAGTAGCGGGCATGACGTGAGCAGGTTTTGGCGTAGCAGACATGACGTGAGCAGGTTCTGTAGACTCTGACGTGACTTGAATAATCCCAGATGTAACGTGAAAACATTTTGGTGTGGCGGATACTGGAGGATAGCAGGATTCCTCATCAACTATCCCCACAGTAAATGGAGAGCCAGCCAATTATCACTATTGTTCCAGTGACCAGTGTGGGGTTTTGCGTGGCATTAACTGTGAAATGTTTTTGTCCAAACCAAAACGGAAAATGTCTTTAAGGAAAGTATTGTTGAAGTCTACCAAATTACACAATTTACAAAAGTCCGCCACATAATCCTCAATGGGCCTGTTAACTTGGCAGAGGCGAACTAGACGATCTGCTGGGTTCATATGGGTGGTCGTGTATTCTGTAACGAATCATCCACTGAAGGCGAGCGTAAGTGAGAACCCAAGTGCAGTTTATTTACAGGTGATCCAAACATCCAAACATAATCCAAACAGACGAAGACTAGATACACAGACTCGACTCGACTCGACTTGACTTGACTTGACTTGACTTGACTTGACTTGACTTGACTATGAACAGACTTGACGAGGCATGAACAGACTTCTCTAGAATAGACTCACCAACAGCGGGTTACAACTTCAATACACGACAAGGCACAGTGGGAACATGATGGCTACTTATAGCAGACAAGGAGGGTCACATGACATGAACAAACCAATGGGAAACAAGACATATGACTAGGACAACCAATCAGAACATGACACATACACAAGGCAGAGAGACATGAGGCAAGGGAAGCATGACACTAACATCAGGAAACAATTACAAAATATTAGACATGGACATGAACATGAAACAAAACCCAAACCCCACATTACAAGAATCTATGAAGTACTAAAATAACAAATATAATTGAATACAAATTTAATAAAATGTATTAAAATTTAATAAAAATGTATAGACAGATTTAAAAATCAAAACAAAACAAAAACTAATAAAAATGACAAAACACAAAATTGCTAAAGCTAGCTAAAATTAAAATGACAACAGAAAAAAAATCTAAATCTAAATATTAACAAAAACAACATAAGTATATCAGTGTTTAAAAATACTGCTTATTATTGCAATCATAAACATATTTGTTTGTAGCACAAATAGTTTTACCGTTTACTGTACTTTACTGTAATTTTACTTTACTAGTCACTGCTAAATAATCTATCATAATATATGTTGTTATTAGTGCTGTTTATTGTTTAATGTTATTACATATTATTTATATCTTAAAATTGTTATTTCATCAGAATACACTGGCATTTTTGAATGGCCGTCAATGAATAAACATGCTTTCTTCTCCCGTTGCAGCATCTACTGCTGAAGCTTACCAGCCAAATAAGCTTCAACCCACACAAACTTTTTGAAGTTTACTACACCACCTCAAACATAAATGAGTTTTAGATAGGATGAGGAAGGATTCGTGTAAGACCCATCCTTCTCTGCAACTTTATAGGCCAAATATATCCAACAAACAAATATGTGCAATTGTACAGAAAACCACTCTTTCATAAAAGCATACTACCATACTCATTGTACTTTTTCAACAGAATGCAATATTTATAATCTGAATGGAAACTATTATCAATGGAAACTATTATGAAAGCATTTATTGTAGGTATAATGTGATGTTTTACAAAGTATTTTTTTAGACAGACATTGTGTAGTAAACACAGCACTCTCTTGTAACAAAGAAGTGTTCTTAAAGGGACAGTTCCCTCAAAAATGCTGTCATTTACGCACCGTTACGTTGTTCCAAACACATATGAGTTCCTTTCAGCTATTAAACACAGAAGAAGATACTTTGAAGAATGTTGGTAAACAAACAGTTGATGGTAGCCATTGACTTCCATAGTATGGAAAAGAAAACTATGGAAGTCAATGGCTACCATCAACTGTTTGCCAACTTTCTTCAAAAAATATTTTGTGAGTAAATCATGGCAACATTTTCTTCTTTGTGTGAACTATCCTTTTCATTGTACCAAAATTGCACTTGTAGCATGCTTTAATTCTTAAAAGTATTTTTAAACTGTACTTTAAGATAATAATATTAATGAAATAAAAGACCAGTGAATGTAAAAAGAGTTCCTTATGTAGCGTCTGCGTAGGATCATGCATGTGCGTTGGACTGTT
>NW_015505238.1:0-1906 GCF_001515645.1 Sinocyclocheilus grahami
GGTAAAAAAGACATAATTATGTATTGTGCCAAGAAGGTTGCACTGTCTGTTCGTTCACACAGGTGTGAAACTGATTGGTAGCTGCCTTTAGCGGAGCCTTTACCGATTACCTCCATTGATCAGAGCATTCGGCGCGGTCGTCTGTGAGTGACGTCACCTCCCAACACAAACACGCCCCCTAGTATAGCCCCGCCCCCTCACATTGATTGGCAGCTTTCCATGCAGACGTCGGAAATTCAAATGCAAAAGGAATTGCGATTGCATTAGAGTTTTGGCAGGTTACATGCGCGACGCAGCGAGAGTGAAAAAGCAGACTGGTCATTAAAAAAAGAATGGCCAAAAACGGTTTATCCATTCATTATTTTCTGAGTCTGGATCTTTGTTGTCTGATTCTAAAGAAATAAGAGAAAGGGCAGTTAGTTTTTATGAAAAACTTTATAAGTCTGAATATAAAGAGGATAAAGATATAGAACACGTTTTTTTTTTTTTTAATTACCAAAACTTTCAAAAAAGGCAAATGTGAAGCTTTCAAAACCTATTGGATTGGGAGAATTGTTTAAAGCTTTTCAAGGCATGGAGAATGGTAAAGTCCCTGGATTAGACGGAATTCCGGTTGAGTTTTATAAAACATTTTGGTCTGTTATAGGAGAAGATTTGTTAGTTGTTCTTAATGACAGCTTAACCAAAGGACTTTTACCAAAGAGTTGTAGAAGAGCAGTTTTGACCCTTTTGCCTAAGAAAGGTAATTTGAGTGATATAAAAAATTGTTTTTTAACTTTGGTAAGTTAAATAATAACTTTATTGTATTGTGACTATAAATCATTATCTAAAGTGCTGGCTACTCGCTTGGGTGAGTTTTTAGGCAAAGTCATTCATCTTGACCAGTCGTATTGTGTGCCGGGTAGGTCAATTTTTGATAACATTCATTTAATTAGAGATTTGTTTGATGTATCTAACATGTTTGGTCTTGATATAGGTTTGATTTCTTTAGATCAAGAGAAAGCATTTGATCGTGTAGAATACAATTATTTGTGGAAAACTCTTCAGGCTTTCGGTTTTAATTCTACATTTTTAGCTTATATTAAAGTCTTATATTGTGATATTGAGAGTATTCTGAAAATTAATGGTGGCTTGTGTGCTCCTTTTAAAGTGTGTCGTGGAGTAAGACAAGGTTGTTCTTTGTCAGGGTTATTGTATACTCTTGCGATAGAACCACTTTTAAGTGTTTTAATGAGAGTTTTAGAAGGTGTGCCTTTACATAATTGTAATACAACTTTATGTCTGTCTGCATTTGCAGATGATGTTATTATAATGATTAATAAGCAAAGTGATGTAGATGTATTACTAAAGTCATTAAAAGATTTTGGTCTAATTTCCTCTGCAAAGATTAACTGGAATAAAAGTGAGGCAGTTTTGACAAGAGAGTGGAAAAGTAGAGTACCAAATCTTTTTATCATACAGAGGACATGCTTTGCTTATTAACAATTTGGTGGCTTCTTAACAATTTGGTGGCTTCTTCTTTGTGGCACCGAATGGCTTGCATTGATCCACCGGCTTACTTACTTGGAAAAATCCAGTCTGTTTTATTAGACGTTTTTTGGGACAAGTTACACTGGATACCACACAACATCTTGTATTTAAAAAAAGAAGAAGGAGGCGGCCAAGGACTTATACATGTACAAAGCAGGACTGCAGCTTTTCGGCTACAATTCATACAACGATTTCTCACTAGTTCAGAAAACTTTGCTTGGAAATCAGTGGCCTGTACTATTCTTAAATCTGTTGACGAACTCTGTTTGGATAAACATTTATATTTGATGAATCCAAAAAGAATTAATACATCAAGGCTTCCTGTTTTTAAAAAAAAATTGTTTAAAGTATGGGACCTTTTTAAAGTGAAAAGAAC
>NW_015505238.1:5105-6123 GCF_001515645.1 Sinocyclocheilus grahami
GCCTGGACGGGCGGGGCGGCTGCCCTGCGGCCGGCTCCTCAGCGCAGTTTTGCTGGAGGCTGCTGCGGACGCTGCGCGGGAGGGTGGCCGGGTGGAGGCAGCAGCTGCACGCCGGGGCAGAATGTACCTGATGGCCTCAGTCTGCTTTTGGGCGGTGGAGAACTGCTGGGTGAAGTTCTCCACCGTGTCGCCGAATAGGCCGGTCTGGGACACGGGGGCGTTCAAGAATCTTGTCTTGTCCGTCTCGCGCATGTCGGCCAGACACAGCCAGAGATGGTGCTCCTGGACCACCATAGTGAACATGGCACGACCCAGAGACCACGCCGTAACCTTCGTTGCTCGTAGTGCGAGGTCCGTTGCGGTGCAGAGTTCCTTGAGAACTTCCAGGTCGTGACCACCCTCGTGCAAGTTCCTCAGTGCCTTGGCCTGGTGCACTTGCAGTAACGCCGAAGCGTGTAAGGCGGACGCAGCTTCTCCACAGGCCGTATAGGCAATGTCGATCAAGGGCGACGAGTGCCTACAGGCCCGGGAGGGGAGCAACGGTTTGCCCCGCCAAGTGGTAGCGGCATTTGGACACAAAAAGCATAGCCATCATTTCCGGGTCCGTCTTCGGCACCGCTGACCGCCCAGAGGGCGCTGACGGATCTTCATCCCCGGAAAAGTCTGGCTCACCCTCCGATGCTGCAATCGACATCCGATCGTCGGGGGGAGCCTCAGAAGAAACAAGTGGGATCCAGCCTGCTCTACTGAAAGCTCCGCTGGTTTCGCAGTGCCGGCGGGTTCGGGCATCCCCGGAGGGGAATTCCTCACCGTGACCGTAAGACCAGTCCGCCCACTGCTAGAAAAAGGACGCCCCCGGCTGCTGCCAGAGGGAACCCCAGATCTAGGCAGTGGCACGGGCACTCCACCCCCTTGCAGGTAACGGAATCTGGTCCGCAACTCCGAGATGTTCATGCCCATGTTCATGTTCATTCAATGGGGGCATGAGTCATCCACGAAAGCCACCTCAGCGTGCTTC